>NC_085015.1:25465899-25653399 GCF_963854185.1 Sardina pilchardus
CCATAATGAAAGTATCCTAATCTCATTCTTCACCGAATGTTCTCAGGAGTGGGTCCAAGTTTGCCTCGAGGGGAAAACTCAGGACACTAATCTCTTCACGAAGGCCTAAAACTAGTGTGTGTTATACACAGTCAAAAGAGCATACCCCTTTTTTGTGAAAATTTACAAAACAAATGACCTGAATCACAATTTTTAATGACATCATTATTACTTGGAATGATAGAAGATGCTAGTGAGTCTGAACAAAATGTAAATATATAATTTTACAAAAGATAGACTTTCAGCATGACAGGCATTATAGTCTCATATGCGCACTGGCCATCGTGAGCGCTGGCAAAGTGTATTGCGCCCTCTAGTGGCATGCTTTTAAATGGTTGGCCTTGCTTGAAGACCTACTGTATGAGACCTCTACTAGGATGTCTGGCCAGTTCAGCTTTAGGGCAAACTTCATTAAACTATAAAGAAATGCTTTTCAACAACAACTGCTTGATGGCTTCAGTGACCCACCCTGCTGCAAAACGTTCTCACACTCCGCACTCACACACACACACACACACACACACACACATGCACACGCTCACTAATCTGCGGCACTAGTCAGATAGTAATTTAGCTGCAATCCAGTCGATGAAGTGGTTGACCCGTGCGTAAATTCCTGGCTTGTTCTTCACCCCACAGCTATCTCCCCAGCTCACGACGCCGTACACATAGTAGGTCCCGTCCTTCTGACACACAAGAGGACCACCAGAATCACCCTGTCAACAGAAATATGGGACTTAGATTCCTTAGATTCTCCGTCTCAGTCGAAATAAGAGTATCTGTATTATTATTATTATTATAATCTGTGTGTGGGGGAAAAAACAGTGGGGAAATTTTAGAAATGTAATCACATTTCCAATTCAATGGTATCATGTGTATCATAATGATTATCAGTCATCTTAAATGGACCCTGAGAACAATCTGAGAACAACATGCATGCACACATAAAAATAAACTCTCTCTTTCTCTCTCTCTCTCTCTCTCTCTCTCTCTCTCTCTCTCTCTCTCTCACACACACACACACACACACACTATATTAAATTATATATTATATTAAATGATAAAACATGCATCATGAAAAACAATGCTATGTGCACGCTTAAGGTTTTGATAACTACTTCCTTATAGTCATAAAAACAGCCATAAACTGTCTCTTGCACACAGAAACACATACACAGAAAGAGAAAGACACACACACACACACACACACACACACACACACACACACACACCTGGCATGAGTCCACTCCTCCTTCCATCTTGCCAGCACAGATCATGCTGTCATCCAGCCTGTTGCCATAGACTGTAGGAGCTGTGCAGCGGTCTTTGGAGATCAGACGCACCTTGGCTGAGAGCAGCTGGCTGCTGTAACTATCTGCTCAAAGAGTAAGAGATTAAAAGAGTGAAGAGGCCATTATGTATACTGTATACCGTAATTACCCAACTATTAGCCAAGGTTTATACTTGGATTGATATGGCAACATTTCTTCAGCTATGAGGTAATACATGGGGGCAGTTCATATGGTTTTAATGTTTTTTTTAACTAACATAAATTACACCGGAAATTACTGTAATGTTATTATATTATTATATGTTATTATACATATAATTAAAGCATTACTATCTACCTGAAATATATTTGATGAACAAAAAATGCTGCGCCTCATATTGAATTATCCAAGAAAGATTTGCTATGTGACAGTACCACAGCTCTGTCTGCACCATAGACTGTATATTATATGGTCTGTACTCATGTTTGTGGTGTGGTGAACGGATGGGGAGTACTGCCTTGCCTTGCTCTGTGGCACCCCATCCGGATATGGAGCACTCTGTGGCGTCTGGGAGTGGTCCGCTCGGTAGGCAGGCCGTCTTCACAAACCTGGTCTCTTTGGCACACTGGCCCTTCGGACCCTTCAGTCTCAGCATAGCTGCAATTCAACCACATATTCGTTCAACGAGATATTCATTCATTCATCCATCCATCCATCCATCCGTCATCCATCCATCATCCATCCATTCATTCATCCATCCATCCATCCATCCATCCATCAATCATCCATCCATTCATCCATCCATCCATCCATCCATTCATCCATTCATTCTGCAGAATTCTGTAAGATCCACCAGAGAGACTCAGGAAGACATGATGACAAACGGCCCCTGAAAGTAGCAGGGCAGGTCAGGTCATAGTGCGACTCACCCACGTCGTTGTGGAGCGCGTCAGGGGTCTCCCTGTAGTCCTCGTGGATGATGAACCTCTCGACAGGGATGATCTGCTCCGAGTCCTCTGCCTTGTCCAGGTTGACGCCACCCAACTCCACCTGCATCTCATGCATGCGGTTACTACAACACACATCAGAAGAGGGAGCGAAGCATATGAGTATATATAGTCTTTAAGTGAAGTGTATAATATATGTTAATATCCTAAGCCAAGTCCAGTGAAAATCCAACCTTTTACTTTCTTACCAAAAAAAGGTGATAGTTTGAAAAAATAATTGTCCTTTACCAAAAAAACTGCTAATGGTGAAAGTTTGAAAAAAGAATTGTTGTTTAGTCGAGTAATTTCTACATACTCATGACCTTACTTTTTTTCCTCTCAATTTTTGTGCACAAATTCACATCTGTACCAATAGTTATGCAGAATGAATTGCAACAACTTGATTTGAAAAAATAGGTTAGTTACATTTATATTTTTGTTCAGACGAATATTCCTGGAGAAAATGAGGACTAGGCCATTCATCACTGGTATGCACGCGCACACACACACACACACACACACACACACACACACACACACACACACACACATCAAAGTTCATGCTGAGCAAACAAAAGCTCTTGGCCAGGTCAGAGCGGAGCTGGCGGGAGGTGCACACACACTTACATGCAGTGTGCGGCCGTGAGGACCCAGCAGGATCCCACCAGGATGCCTCCACAGTGGTGGCGGAAGGGGGTGAAGGAGCCCCTGGGTCTGACCTGCATGGAGGCCTGCCAGGGGTGGGCTGCCGGCAGGGCCTTACTCCCCCCAAAGACACGGGCAGTGGCGCGGCCCGGCTCAGGCTTCCCGCACTGGGCAAACTGACCACTAGAGGGAGCGGGGGTGGGGGGGTCTGTGGCCTCATGGATGACAGGGACGGTGGGAGGGACTGTGGGTGAGAGAATGGAAGAGGAAAAGAGGATGGTGGGACAGTGAGTGAGAGAGAGAGAAAGAGAGAGCGAGAGAGAGAGAGTCAAATACTGTTACACAGCAGGAAGTACAGTACAAACCTGAGATTTTCAAGTATTCAAATGTTTTTGGAAATACAGGTTAAAAACTGAGTTGCAACAACGCACACACTGAAAACAGTCATCGTATCTTCTCATGCTTTTTTCATGCGCCTTCTCATTGTATAAGGAATATAAACAAAGCTGTGATGAAAGTTTGAACTTTGCTGTTTGCACTGCTCATTGATTTCTGTAGAAGATACTTCTGCCAATCAACAATCTTCAATGATTCAGTCAACTGTGTGTGTGTGCCTGTGTGTGTGTGTGTGTGTGTGTGTGTGTGTGTGTGTGTGTGTGTGTGTGTGTGTGTGTGTGTGGGTGTGTGTGTGTGTGCCCCAATGTGCCAATACCTGAGCATGTCTTGACATCGCAGAGGTCCCAATCCAGCTTACTCTTCTTTCTGATGAAGCACCATGGGGCGCTCTCTCCATCAGGATTTCTGTCAGAAGAAGAGGCCTGTGTTAACATCTCACACACACACACACACACACACACACACACACACACACACACACACACACACACACACACACTCTCTCTGACAGCAGACCTGCAGTAGCTGTGGGGTCCCAGTCCGTCGACACTGTTGGCCAGAATTTCACCAGCATTGGGGATGAGGTGAGAGTTCCATGGGAGACATGCCTTTCCCTCCGCAGTCACACTCACAGAGCCCCGGTATGACTCGCCGTTCCCCACCATGCAGTCGTCGGGCCCTGGAAGCATTTCCAAAATGGCGTCACAGTGCTTCAGCCTGTTACTCAGTAACTTCTTAACTTCAACGCTTTTTCTTATGCAACCATTTATTGATTTGTTTTTGTACTTGCAGTGCAGGCAGTATTCACTGCAAGAGTGTTGTGCAAAAGCATTGATCTTTTTGTGTGTTGATGATTACCAACCCATCGCATTTTTTGGTACAGGTTGTGTGTTAGATCTAATGCTTAAGTTTTCTTATCATCTCCTGTCAGGTAGGAATCGGGTGCAGTACAGGGTGAGGCCTTACCAACTTGGCAGAACTTTCCACTGTAGCCAGCAGGACAGAGACACTCAAACTGGGTCCGGGTTCGTCCCCTCTTGCATTTAGCACCATTCAAGCAGGGGCTTGGTCTGCACCTGGAGACTAGAAGATCAAGACACACTCCCCTGAGACAGAGGTTCAACAACACCGCAAGAACCTCCTACTCCTTTCGCATTGATTCATTCATTACATTCATCATGGACATTGTGCATTGCTTTCAGTATGTTGGTCTAGACTCAAATGTAATCTTCCACTATCTTAGCGAAAAAAAGCACATTCAGCTAAACTCAGCTGTGCAAACACATTGTATAATAAAAGTTGAGCCTGAGGAAGAGCTATTGGCTCGAAACGTTGCTTGTCATTAAATTTCACTGGGAGCTATACACTGGTGTGCGGATACTTTTTATCTTTTTGTATGGCAAACACATTGTATAGCCAGTGAATCCATAGAACACCAAACACCAGAGGATGCCTCAGGACATTTAGGGGAGATATTGGGTGCCTCTCATTAGGGCTTTTGTACACCCTCCCTTCCTTCCTCGATCCTCGTCCTCACTGATCTATATAAAGAATGATGGGGCGGCAACAATGGGATAGTCTATCCAGTGTTAGTGGGAACGCCCCTCGAGGATTGAGGATCGAGGATCGAGGAGAGATGTTGAGAGGCAGCCATAGTTGGATCTACAGTATGCTGAAATGACTGCTTGTAGAGTGCCTACCTTTCCTGCAGTCTGGTCCCCGGAAGGGAAGCTCGCATACGCACTCATAGAAAGGAGCCTTGTCTGTGAGGACACACTCTCCACGACCACACTTGGCTTTCTTGCAGGGATCCTCCCCTGATATAACAAGTTAAACATGTTATTCAAAAAGACGGTACTGAGGTCCTTATGATTTGTACATATTGCAATGGTGAAAACAACAACTCCCAAGACACAAAAGCAAAATAGAATTGAAAATCCATCATTGATCAGTTAGAGCATCGTCAGTGTCAGAAACGGAATCATGACAAGTCTTACTTGCTTCGCACTGTTTGCCTTTATAAGGTCTTGGGCAGGTACACTTGTATCCACCTTCCACCAGATTGTCACATACCCCATTGTTGAGACATGGATTTGGCTCACACTCGTCTGAGTGAAAAGAGAAGAGACATTTAAAATAGGCCTACACATTGCAGAAAAGCATGACGATGAAATGAAATTGGTCTCTGGTATCATTTTTCTGGTATAATCTTTCTTTTTCTGGTTACCTTGAGTGCCACGAAAGGCGCCTTTAAATAAAATGTATTATTATTACTATTATTGCTCATTTGTTCTGCATTGAGCAATAGGAAAAAATAGTAGCATTTAATTGAATTAGTGGACCTTGATAACTTAAAATTCTACGGTATACGCCATACGCAAAACCACCAAACCAGGTTTTAAACACCACATCAGTGGTCTGCAGATGAGTAGCCGTACCAAGCACATCGAACAGGTCGGTCAGCCAACTGAGGTCGTAGTCACTGATCGTGGAAGGCTCCTCAGTGTAGTCATAATAGGCATAGTCTGTAGGGTAAAATACAGTAAATCAGCATTTAGTATACAATTAATAAAACGACATGGTAATGTAATAATATCATGCAATGGTAAATAAATGAATGATATCGGGCATCTACTAATTAACGGAGAATTCCAGATTTTTCCTTTAATGAGCAATTATAGACCAGTTGTTTTCCAGAGTGTAATGTGAAAATGCAAATATTTGATGGTCACACAAAGCCACACCTTCATATGCCTCGTCCTGGTGGACACCCTGTTCAAGAAGGAAAAGAGAACAACGTTTTCATCTAACATCATATAGATCATCAATCAACTGATGAGACTATTCCATCTTAAAAAAGTGGCAATCTGTAAAAACACTGCAAAACAATAAAGCTAAATGTTCGCTGTTGTGTCAAATGTGTCATAGAATAAATTCATAGAATATTGATACTCTCTTGTTAAGCTCCTGATTGTGACCAAGCTGTTGGTCTGTTTGATTAGCTCGACGTCATGCATGAATGTGCTGAATATGTAAAACATCAATCTGTGTGTGTGTGGTGTGTGTAAGAAAGAGAGAGAGAGAGAGAGAGAGTGAGAGAGAGAAGAACCTGCAGCTGCTTCATTGCCATAAGATAATAACTTTGGGAAGTTTGTTTAAATAATTTGCGTTTTGACCGCAACTCACCGCTATCGGCGACGGAGACAGACTGACCAGGGCCAGCCCGAGCAGCAGCGGCAGTGCAGGACCCATGGCTTCTGCCGAGACTGAGAGAATGACCGCAGCTTCTCACCAAATCGACCCCCACAGACTGACTGCTGGCCAGGTGCCCCCTCGTTCTCGACAAGACTCTTGACCCTCAACCCACAGCCACCGCCCCCCTAGTCCCATCCCAACCTATAGCTGTGCACGGAGGGGTCAGTGGACTTTAGAAAAGTAAATGGAACTGATACCGGATCAGGCTCAGCATTTTTTTATTTTTTTTGCCAGAATTCCAGAGTGATATCCCAAATACAGGATTACTTTTGCTCATGAAAATAACTTAATGCTGCCACAAATTTATTTGCATATGAGGAGTGTAACAATCCTCATAGAACGTTTAAATGCAATGCAGTTAACTGTATACATGTGATTGTCAAGGAATTCTGTAAATGCTGAATCGTACTCATAAATCCTTTTGTTAATTATTGTTTGTGAGATGTTTAATGTTGCTTGCTTCTTTCTCTTAATTAAATGTTGTGCTGAGGCCTCTTCAACAATAGCTGGTCAAAATGGCAATATTAATGTACTTCAAAACAAACCAACACTTAAACCTCACTTTATTCAATTTCATTCATATTCGTGTATTTATTTATCTATATTCAGTCAGTGTCAGATTGATTAGTATGCTGACTGGGACTATACTCTGCAGGCCTCCTTGCGTAATTGGATTGATTTCCATTTCTGGTCACTTTGGATTTAGACCCTCTCAACTGCATAAACAAACATCTGCATTCCTAAGGCATTTCCAGGGCACAGTAAACAACATTGAGCTGATGGTAACTTGGATAAACAAAAATGAGGACAACAAACAAGTATTGAAAAAGTTTAAATATTGACATTTTACAGAGCATTTTACTAAAGTCTGATTCATTTTCATTTCAAAGTATCTGCATTGGTTTTGAACGTCTCAACCGGAAACCCTCTAAGGTTTGAAAATACCTTTATTTAGCTTTTATTTATTGTTTACATGTCTATATGATTTAGGTGATCTGATTACCATTTATCAAAAGAACTGAGAACAGAGAAATTATTCATCACCAATGTTTTTGATGGTGTCGTTTTGATGCAGTGGACATGCTACTCTGTTTTGCCTTATATCAGCCTGTGGAGGTGCACCTCAGCTTGTTGCTTCACATGTTTGTGTGATGTTTGACTGGACTGTGGTGAACTTCATCAGGCACCCACCATACCGTGTTGAAGTTCCATGTCACATATTTCAAATGTTATTTTTATTTCAAATTAATTGTTGACAGCATTACACATCTGCATATCACAATATTCATTTTTTCCATTATTGTACATTGAATTATAAGAAAATATAAACATTTGTCTTGGATCTGAAGTTTCCTGCATGATGTGTTTTGTGGAACACTGTAATAAGGTGAGCTAAGTATTTGACAATTAGGACAGTCAAACACACACACACACACACACACACACACACACACACACAAAAAAAAAAAACACGTATGCACGCGTGCGCACACACACACACACACACACACACACACACACACACACACTTCTTAGCTGGTTTGCTATTGTGTTAAATGTCTTTTGTTTAGTGTGTACTTTTGTTTGTGTCTATTTTCTTTCCCTTTTACTCTCATACATACTTCTGATTCACATTTTGATCTTTTGCTTGTTGGTGTTGATCCAGTCAATAAACTTGGTGACTCGGGCATAAATTCCAGGTTTGTTCTTCAGACCGCAGGCGTCACCCCAACTGACCACACCATAAACATAGTGGACACCATCCTTCTGACACACCAGAGGGCCCCCAGAGTCACCCTGTCAGAGAAAAAAAAAACACAATTTAACAGCTTAGAGGAGAATTCCGGCAATTTTTTCACATACAGTAATGTAGATCTCTGTTACCCGAGGTCATCAAGTACTATCGGGACAAAAAAAAAAAGAAAAAGGGTTTTAAAATCATGCTCCCATGAGTGTAGGATTGTTTCTGCCTGGCTGCTCTAGCTGTTAGCTGCAAACACTCAAGCTAGGTAGCACCGATTGTTTTCATATTCCTCATCCTACTCTACAGATGGATACTTTCATATTCCTCATCCTACTTGACAGATGGACCTTAATTGTTGTGCCAATAAAGTACTTTAAAATGGAACTGAACTGAGAAAGAGAGAGATGTCTCACGCCCACACACACACACACACACACACACACACACACACACACCTGACAGGTGTCCACTGCCCCCTGCATTCTCCCAGCACAGAGCATGCTGTCGTCCAGCCTGTCGCCGTAGACATCAGGAGCTGTGCAGCGCTCCTGTGAGATCAAGCGCACCTTGGCTGCCAGGAGCCTGGTACTCCACCACTCTGGTGATAAAAAGGAATAGATGTGAATATTCATACAATGTCCATACCTCCATTCATTATATAGCTCAATATCCTAATATGGTAACGCTGTATAATAAGGTGTGACAAACTAACAATGTACAATGTATTAATACATGGTTTGTTAGCTATTTACTATCATTAGTATGCATGATGTACATGACATTGTATGCATGACGTACATGTTTACTAACGGTAAGCCCTGAGGAAATAAAGGTGCCAAAATCTCCATATCAACTTACAAATGCATAGTTCAGAAAGATCATAAGATCACAGTTTAGGAAAATGATAATAAATGGTGTATAAGAAAGTAGCTACAGTATACTGTAAGTTTGTTTATAAGTTGTTTTGCAGCCCCCGATCTAAAGTGAGTACTAGTACTTTACTTTAGCTTTTAGGTCTGGCTCAGCAGAAAATTGATGTCATCAGTTGGCATTTGAACCCAGGTCTAAAACCTTGAAAGGCTAGCTAGCCTCTGTACCACCACTGGCAAATCAGTGCTTTGGTTTTAATAAAAGCTATTGTTGATCGTACAGTAAATCATGCCTTACATGTCAAATACTCTGAAAGAATCTGTTTCGACTCACGTAGCAAACGTCACATCAATGATTCATTAACCACTCTGACACATGATCAGAGGTCAACGTCTTGTTTGCTACAGAGCATTCAAAGTTGAGCATACAGGGTGTATCATACTCAACACTTTTCAACTTTGTTTTCATTCGTTATCTTTTTTCTAGTTCCTTCGAATTCGTTTAGTGTTTTAGTGGTTTTGAATCCAGCTACAACTTGTGTGCGGATAGATACCTGTCTCTGTCTCTCCCCATCCTGATATGTAGCACTCAGAGTTGTCGGGTAGCGGTCCGCTGGGCAGGCAGGCCGTCTTCACAAACCTGGTCTCTCTGGCACACTGGCCCTCCGGACCCTTCAGTCTCAGAAGAGCTGCAATTCAACCAGGAAACAATCAGTGATCTACTGTAGATACAGTACCATCACACCGGTGTGGCGGGAATGTTGGAAATTGAACGTTTTAAAGAATATCTGGGTTCATTGAATTCAACATGGAATTTGAGGACCTTACATTGTTGTAGAACAGAATCTTTTCTTACAATGTTCAAAACTTTGTTTGTTGTGCTGAAAATGATTACGCTTGCTTTTTACAAAAAAAGGATGAAAAATCTAAATCAAAACAAGGAGGTACCCAAACCCTTTGGTTACCAGATTGCAGGGGGCGACTGGAAAAGAAAGACTGGAAGAGTAAAGGCCGGTGACCACCAGACACGTACATGTACAGTACGCGACGCGATCAGATCAAGGGAGCAGATGACCAGGCAATGGCACTCACCAATGTCATTGTGCAGAGCCTCTTTAGTCTCCTTGTAGTTCTCGTGAACTACAGTACTGTATGAAATCGGCACTCACCAATGTCATTGAACAGAGCCTCTTTAGTCTCCTTGTAGTTCTCGTGAACTATGAAATCCACCACAGGGATGAGCTGCTCCGAGTCCTCCTTCTTCATAATATTGACACCACCCACCTCCACCTGCATGTCCATCATCCTGTTACTGAGGGGAGGGAAATGCAGGAACAGCCACTGAGCTCCTCCTTCAAATCAAGACTCCCACATGAACCAGCAAAATACAAATGCTAAATAAATACAATAAAATAGAAAACAATTTAAAGGGGAAACTGTTTGTCGGTGAAGCACACCCTTTTTTTACTTTAAATAATGAAATAGCCAGTTAAATAAAGTTTTTTTGATATATTTTTGAAAGAAGAGTGCCATGGATTTCCTTTTTTTCTATCTCATATGAATTCCCGACACCAAAGAGACACCACCTTCGCATATTTGACTGGACTTCTGAGCACCCTGGACTTTTTTGGGCTTCTCTAAATAAATACACTCTGGTGTTCAAGTTTGACAATCTGACTGCCACATTAAAATAAAAGACTTAACCAACATAAAAATCACAAGAGAGACATGGAGGAATAACCAATACCTTCCATATGACCATATCTTCTAAAAACGTTTAGAAACGTATTCTCAGACAGCCCACTCACATGCAGTGGGCAGCTGTGAGGACCCAGCAGGAGTCGATGAGGATCCCCCCGCACATGTGTCCGTACTCGTCCGTGCTGCGCTTACGCCTGGTCTGCAGCGACACCTGCCAGGGGTGGGTCGCCGGCATCACCTTGTGGCCCCCGAAGATCCTGGAGGTCATGGCGCCAGGCTGAGGCTTGCCACACTGGGCAAACTGCTTCGTGGAGGGAGCCTGGGTGGCAACAGGGTTGACCACTTCGGGAGTGACCGGTACCGTGGGTAAGGCTTGGGAGGGAGAGAGGTGAGGGGGGCAGGGATTATACAGCTTTCATTTGTTTGTTTTTATTTATTTGGATAGGACGAAGATGTGTGACACTGTGGTATCAGCTTCGAGCCTGGGTACCCATGGGCACTCGGACCCGAGCTTGGCATGGTGTGGGCGCTGTAGCCTGCTGTGCCACAGTGTCCCCAATTTGAGGATTTTTATGACTTATGACAGTATGACTATGACCGTACATTTATACATTTGATGGACACATTTATGTGTTTCTTATTCATAAAATAAAAAGCTTAAAAATGTTTTTACCATGTTGTAAGTCACTTTGGTTAAAAAGCGTCTTCCAAATGTAATGTAATGTAATGTAATGTAAAATATGATCTATTACATATTGCATATAACATTTCCTTATATTGTCACTGTTATTGCCACTATTTACTCTGTTGCCAGACTGACACCAAGGGCCAGAACCAAATTCCTTGAGTGAATAAAAAAAAATCTGATTCAGAATGTGCACAGTGCCCCTGTGCTTTACCTGTGGGTCCAGAGCATCTAGACACATTGCAGAAATTCCAGTCTAACATCTTCTTTATCCTGATGAAGCACCAGGGGGCGTCCTCTCCATCAGGGTTTCTGTTAAGAGAACCCTGGCTGCAGATCATTTGTCTTTTTGTCCATCCTCCCTTCCTTCCTTCCTTCCTCCCTCCCTTGCTCCAGTCCTAACTCCTCCTATTTATTTTTGTGAGGCAAACGAGGAAGGAACGACAGGAGGATGGAGGAATGAAGTTGACGGATATGAGATATGAGATGTTCTGCTCACTCACACATCATTTAAGAGGCTGCAGGGAAATAGAGTTTTGGGACGCAGCCCAGCAGTTTGTGCTGGTTTCCACTTATGAATTGGCCCTGCCTGGTTAAGCCAGGTATCTGATTAGCAGGCCTATGGTCTATGGGCCTTTTCTTCCTTCATATTCCTGATGAAGATCCTATAAGATTGAAACGTTGCCGTTTTGGACTAAAGTAAAGTATATTTTTTGAACTCATACAGTGGGCAGACCTTCTCCCTTTACAAGAGAACCAGGACAACCAGAACATCATCTTATTGTATTCCATTACCGGCAGGTCACACATAGCTGTATTTTTCATTGTTCTCAACACAGCTGAATTGTTTTCTCGGATACTTCAAGCAGAAGACACTTCATACGTGGCAGGAAATTAATTCAGGTTGGAATGCAGTAAAACTGCTACATGAATTCAAGAACATCATCAGCTGACTAATCAGTGTATATGTTTAGTAGGAACCTCAGACAGCAGGATAGGAACCTGTGTATGACTAACCAAATGGTTCAAGTAAGTAAGTAAGCTTTTTTTTTTTTTTTTTATCTATATAGCACATTTTGAGAGACAAATTGCAATGCTTAGCACTTCACAAAAATACACAGAGTAAAAACATATCAACGATATAAAGATATACAAATTGTAGCAATTACAGTAAGAAATGACATCAGTAAATGGAAAGGAGAGGAAGACGGACAAACCCAAACTCATGGCACACCTGCAGTAACTGTGACGGCCCAGCCCACTGATAGAGTCGACGTCAAAGCCACCGTCTCTCATGAGGTGAGAGTTCCAGGGCAGACAGTCATGGCCGTCCACCGTCTCGCTCACAAAACCCTGGTACGATTCTCCATCTCCCTCATAGCAGTCGCCTGGGCCTGGACACGTCAGGACAGTTAGTAAAGATAAACGGCCAAAAACAACTATTCTTTTACAGAGACCAGCAGTAAAACAAATTAAAAAAAAACAAATGACTAAGTATGACACATAGTGCTTGTTTGGTGTGGTACCAAGACCTGCTGTCAAGGAGGACTGTACTGGACTGGACTGTGTTATGGAGAGACTTTACCGACTTGGCAGAGCTTCCCACTGTAGCCAAGAGGGCAGAGGCAGGTAAACTGGGATCTGGTTCTTCCCTTTTGGCAACTTCCCCCATTGAGGCAAGGATTCTCTTTGCAGGCGGCAGCTGTCACAGAACAAACCACCATAAATGATGTCATTTTGTGATCTAATGCCAAGTCTCCGTAATTTGTCATGTGAGTGCACAGGTTATAGAGGTTATAGGGTCAGGGTATTGTTACCTTTCCTGCAGTCTGGGGGTCGAAACGGGACTGCACATTTGCACTCGTAGAAGGGAGCGGCCTTCATCAGCACACACTCACCACGACCACAGTTGACCTTCTTACAGGGATTTACATCTGTATAAAAACATGAAGAGCATGGTGTCATACATGTTTCACAGAATATTACAGGTAAATATTTAAGAATATTTTTTTATATATATCATAATCATTACAACTATTGGCGGGATATATTGATTTCATTTACATCAATACTTTATTGTCAGGTGTTTTTTTTTCATAGAGGATGAGAGAAAGGGAAGTCATACATATCTCGCAGTGTTTGCCACTGTAAGGTGGTACACAAGAGCATGTGTAGCCACCATTGGTTTTGGCTGCGCAGGTACCATTATTCTCACAGGGACTGGGTTCACAATCATCTAAAATCAGAGGAGGAAAAAGGGGTTTCAAACAGAACACAACTAAGTACATACATTCACATGCATATATCCCACCCACTCAATAAATCATTATGCAAACCAAATGCCTAATATCACATGGATGATTTAGTGTTACAAAACAGCTTGAAAAGGTTGTGCTAGCATGAGCCATTTTTTGCAGTAGTAACATGGAAGTCTCACCTGCATTGTCATCAAGCAGATCAGACAACCAGCTTAAGTCATAATCAAGTGTTGGCTCTTCAGTGTAATCATAATAGGCATATTCACCTAGAGCTGTGAGAACAGAGTATAAATACATACTGCATATCAGTTAATAAGCAGGTATGGACACAACAGAGAATTCAATCAAATACAAAGCGGTCTAGCATGTTACACTTTTTTTCTGAAATCTTTAAGGAGCACACCAACTTATTTACCATCTATCCACCCTAGAGTGAGATAGGAGGACACATACTGTAGCCTTCTCTTCTCTGCACGTGCAATAACCGATTCTGACACTGTTAGCCTAGCTTAGCACAATTCAGGGAAAGTAGGTGACACACTAGATCAAATCACAAAACCTTACACCAAACCAGATAAACATATTATCTCTTGCAAAACATACTGTATGTGTAACTCTTACAACAAAAGTCAAATTCTTCTAGAAATGGTGCTTTTGTGACATGCCATTCACTCTAGTCATCATTTGAATGGGCACACAATGTACTGTAAACAATGTACTAACAGCAGTGTTGGGGAGTAACGCATTACATGTAATTGAGTTACGTAATTTAATTACAAAATAAATGTAACAGTAATATATTACAGTTACTGTAGAAAAAAATGTAATTCAATTACAGGTACTTTTGAAATTTTTCAAAATTACAATTTGAATTACATCTCTATTGTCAGCAAAACTTTGCAAAGAATATTGTATGTAAAAAGAACTGTTTCCCTCCACAGCCATAGTCTGATACGGGACCTTCTGATAGGCTCTATCACGTCTACAGCGCCATCAGCGTAGGCCTACATGCCTGCCTGTAAACGTGTTATGATTATCATTATATTATCCTCACAAAAAATGTGATACTAATTCATGTATTGAATGCCCTTGCTGCCTTGTGCGCTTGTACAGAACTGCTCGGCAGCCTGTAGACCAAAGCCGAAATCTTCGCATGGATTTGGGGACTATATATATCATTACAAAATCGAAAAAGTAATCAAAAAGTAATCAAAAGTAATTAGTTACGTTACTCAGAAAAAGTAATTCAAATAGTTACACTACTATTACATTTTAAACAGAGTAACTTGTAACTGTAACACATTACATTTCTAAAGTAACCTTCCCAACACTGACTAACAGTTTAAATTAAATGAAAAACATGTGGGGCTTTTTGCTTTTTCTGTGTTCAGGGAATGGCAGTTTCCAGTAAGCAATCAGATTTTTGTGTGCTTATCCATTCAGGAGAAAACTGTAAGAAGATACAATGGATCATTTGATTTCAAACATGAAAGAGTTACGAGTAGCTCACCGTCTGCAACATTAACCAAGGCTTTCATGATGTTCTGATGACCAAGAGAGAAAGAAGGAAAAGTCTATTATACTGTGTATTGTAATGTATATTATTACTTGAATACATTATGTAGCCATAATCACACCTATCAATACTATCATACAAACACTACAGTAGTGAAACATTGAAATACCCTAAGACCAGACAAAATATCACAAAAGGAGAATACAGTCTGAATGAGATGTTACAACTGCTCAATTCAGCTAAACTTTTTTGTTGTTGTTGCTGAAAGATCACGTTGTTTGGTGGGACAAGGCACTGTTACAGAACATATACAGTATATACAGTATATAGAAGCTGTACACTGAAAGAAATCACTGCATGAATTTCTGTCCATATTTACATTTGCAAACTTACAAATTCTAGAGGCTGAGATAGACCGGAGAAGGCCAGGACGAGCAGCAGCACTGTAGGACCCATGGCTGCAAAAGACGGCAGCTTTACAGCTGACCACTGAGAACACCTTTCAGATCTTTTATGTGTCTCTCATCAGATACACATATTCGGCCTCAGAAAAAAACATGAACTCTCTAATCGGTCATTGGACTTTAGAAAGGTAAACACCCCAATTCCAGTCAGCATCAGTCTTTGGTGTCCACTTGTAAGGAGGAAATATATTTATCAATATTCCTGCTTTTATACGTGTTCTGTCTTTACCCGGTGCACCAATGAGATTGTGTTGAACAAGTTAAATTATTTTTGACCATCTGACTCCATAGATGAAAGGTATAGTCACACTGTTGATGACTATGAAATATCAGTCTACAAGTAACAAGTACTTCTAAACTTTATCTCTCTACAAGGCTGATTTGATTAATCACTAGAGATCCAACCTATATCGTTAGCAGTATCAGTTCATTGACTATCAGCACCTGTGAAGTTTACTGATTTACCAGTTCAGGGACCACTATTCGTTTGGCTAATCAGGCCGGCCGGCATTAGCACGCAGAGGCCTCCACGGCTTGGTGCGAAAACTGAATTAGAGCAGTGACTCCTAGTGGTATAACTAGCCCTCACAAGATACGTAGTTTAACTGAGAATTCGTTTGCTAAGATACTGATTAAACAAATGCCTCGATTCGGACTCTCAAGAAAAGAATATTACCGATTACCAATTAACATCACATTTATTTGTAATCTTTTCTAATACAATCAATAAAGGTATAAAGATACAGACAATAATAAAGTAGCAAAAGAATTAAACAATCAACCTAGAATAAAGTTCAAGATATCATACCCGATGTAGCATTAACTAAAGAAGTGGAACTCTATTAGCAGAAGTTTCAATCCTAGGAAACCAAGCTCAGAGTCTACTGCTAACCAGAGCTACACGCTAGTGGAGATTTTGTTAAGCAAAAATCTGAAGGGTCACCTTTGTTTTCTCTTAAATATCCATCTAGACACAGGAGGTTTGTCGGCTGGGTTCCACCTTAGAAATTAACATATAGACTCTATAACAATTGTAAAAGACCTTGGCTCACCGCAGGGTATATCTTATCATTACAAAAGGAGGATGGGAGGTTACCCATCCAACTTGGCAATTTCGCTTAGATCACCAGAAAAACATATTTACACTTATTTTACAATTGTACCACTGAGACCCTCTTACTTCTCGCGTTGAGACATTAAAAATGATACCAAACATAGATACATTATCATTTGTCATGAAACAGATACATTTCGGTTTCCAGCATGGGTTTTCCAGGAGAAAACTGGAGGTGTGTCCGCCATGGTCAGAGCCTCCCTGGCCAAATGGCGATTCACACAATGGGGTATTTCAATGCAAACAAGTTACCTAAACACAAAAGGAGTGTCCCTGCTGTGAGGTTGTCTCTCCCGTCTTTCAAGAGGACTCATGCCTGGGGAAGTAATTTTTCCTATAGACTTATGTATGGGAAAAATAAGGTTATTCTTATAAACTCGTATATGGAAAATAACCCAGCTTTACAGTCGCCCAGTTGACACCGTGAAGTCATTGTCTCAGAGGTGTCAAAAAATGAAAGCTGGCAATCCATATTACATTCCATTATTTCAGTCTGTGCGGTCCTGGCAGTTGTAGCGGACTCAATACCAGGGCTGTGTGGGTGGCTCGGCGTAGGGAACGGATGGCACATCGCATATAGCAACACTGGACTAGGGTGGCAGTGAATGTGAGGATACTAGCGAGTACACATGCTCTGAACACCCAGTCCCACCAAGTGTATGCGTACTGTGCAGATCGTGTGGAGGAGCTGGACAGGATCTCGGCCGTCTTCTTGGCTAGGTTTGCCTGCACCTGTGCTTGGGTGATGTGGTAGTTCGTGTCCCGAACGGTCCGTTCCACCAGACTCATTGTATCCGTCAGAGCCTGGGTGCCCTGCTCGTAGAATGTGTCGTCCCACCAAGGGGAGAGGTCTAAGTCCAGTGGGACCCTCCCCAAGATGTTGATCTGACCCATGGAGAAGTCTTCTGTGACTTCCAGGCAGAAACTGTGGTTCGAGGGGCAAGTCAAACCCCCATAAGAGAAAGAGTTCATTTCGCTGGTGACACACCACTGCGTGTGTGAAACTTGAATGGCATCAGAATGCCCATGTAGAGATTGAACACTGATGATTTTAGAGTCATTCTGTGAAAAAGGCTTTAGCGTATTACAGGTACAAATTACATAATTGGATGTTTCATGACAACAAGTGCGAGAAGTGAACAAGGTCTCAGTGTTACCTAAAGTCATATACCCTGTGAGATGGTCCCATTTGATCACTTGATCTTTTACCACTACTCCAATGGATCTTATGGTTGTTGAATTTGGGAATACCTGTTCTGGATGGATAAGTGGAAAGGTGACAAAGAAACCAATACATTTTGCACATTCAGTACCAGTATACATCATTAAAGTCGATAACAATTCAGAATAGTTAATGTCTTTCATTTTTTCTGACGTAGACCACCTATGCAAGTCTAAGATTTCAATCAAATCACTTAGGACATGCCTAGGGGTCTTTTGCAGACGGAGATCCAGGATTTCTTGTTTGGCTGTGGCGAATAAATCCCGTGCATATGTTCTACAGGCTAAGTCATGTTCAAGGGTGCGGGTCTGGTTGAAAAATGAGTGACTAACGGTTAGAAGCGCCTGTGCCTCAGACTTGACTGCTTTGATAATATTCTCATTACTATTGGTGAGATGTTGGAAACCATTGGCTACTTGATTTGCCAACCATGATGAATATTGTGATTGTCCAGTTATCTTGTAAGAGTTGGCAATGGAATTAGCTGAACCAAAAAGACTAGTTACATCAGCAAATAAATCTCGTTTAAATCTAGCGGGTGGAACTTGGACAGCGAGTCTGTCTTTGTAATCAGAGATTAAATCATCAATCTGTGACTGTAGCCATGCATATGTTTGATCTTTATCGCTACAGTGGGTTAGATAAGCAGATAAAACATTTGTGATATTATAACTAACATGTGTCATCACTAAATTGACATCGTGTAACAAAGTCTTGTTTACATTTCCCTTGATAATACCTCCCGGAGGGGTGGGATGAGTCTTAGGGCACTGTGTGGGCTTGTGATATCCACAAGTAGTTAACTTAAAACATTTCTGACCAGTCCAGGTGCAGTTCTGTGCACTGGTGTAATCATTTAAATTGTGCTGACATAATCCAATACAGTACATCCCTTCCCTCCGGGTTGTCCATATAAATGACTTGGGTTTTGCTTGATTCTCTGTTGAAGAAGTGAGGTTAAATAGCATATCGGTGTACGCTATGTGTGTGTGATTATGTGGAGCTGAATGTGTGCATCTGTATGTGGCTGGTTCTAGATCCTTTGTGTTGTAACACTTTTTAGGATCTAGTCCTTTGTTTGGCTGTTGGTATATTAAATTCATGACTCCAATGTTAGAATGTGGTGTGTCTTTAAGCTGGTACCAGGCTGTGAGGTTATGGAAAATTGGTGGGTAGATCATGTAACCTGTTATGTTTTGAGTGGGGAGATGGGTGGATCCCTCTCTACAACAAATCTTGTTTTCACAATTTGGTTCCGGTGCTAGTCCGGGAGGCCATGTAGTTGACTGTTTTAGAGGAATTGTGATGTATGGTGTGTGTGGCCCCTTTGAATATTTCCATACCCATCTCCCACATCTATTGTTATCAGTGAGTAGGACTCGTTGGCCCAGCCGGATGCATGCTGGTCCAGACACTTTCCTGGCATCTGGAGTCCATGGGTTTGCGCTGGCAGACCTGAGTACGCAGAATTAAAGACAAACAGATACAATTATTGATCAGTTGAAACTTTGAATAATTTGCATTGAGTCATGTGATACCATTTCACTTTTCCTTTTATGGCCACAGCAACACAGCTATTGCAGACAGTTTTAATCTCATATGGCCCATGCCATCTTGGAGCAAATGCACTTTGTTTGACAAACACTCTTATCATTACCATGTCACCCTCAGCAAACTTTGTTTCGCGGGTTGGGTTAAAATGAGTGTCATTAGTTAGGTCAGACTGTTGTTGCTTTAGTGTGGCCTGTGCGTACAACACTTTGAGGCGATCTTGCAACTGAACCAGTACAGTCTGTTGTTTAGCCACAGTGAGGTGGCCCAGATCTGCTGCCGAGATCTCTGGGTCAATGGGAAGTTTCATGATTCGTCCTGTCATGAGTTCATGTGGGCTGATACCTGTGGCTTTGGAAGGGGTGGCTCGCAACACTGTCAAAACTGTGGGTAAAGCATCAATCCACTGATTTTGGTGTTGGGCAATTTGTTTTGCAATGTTTTCTTTGATTGTGCGGTTCATTCGCTCAACCATTCCTGAACTCTGTGGTCTGTAGGGAACATGGAATTTCTGTCTGATATTCAACATTTTACACATGTCTTGCATGACTTGACCGGTGAAATGTGTGCCTTGATCTGATTCAATCTGAGTTGGTGCTCCATACAAAGGGATGAGTTGGTTCGCTATTACCCGTGCCACTGTCCTTGCATTGTTATTGCGAGTGGGAATAGCGTCAACCCATTTTGAGAATTTGTCAATTATGACGAGGCAATAACGATATCCCCCCTTGGCACTGGGAAGAGGACCAATGAAATCTATCTGTAATGCCTCCCATGGGCCTTTGGGTGGACTCGGTCTGCGGAGATTTGTGCGTCCCGGTTTTCATTGGTTGACTGTCGCGCACACCAGGCACGTGTCACACCAGTTGTTAACATCTGTGGCCATGCCGAACCACCAGAAGTGTGGCTTAATCAATTGTAGTGTTTTGTCTGCAGATACGTGTGCATACTCATGATACATTTTTATGACTGGTTTTTGGAGTGCTTCCGGAATAACATATTTATCTGCTCTGATAATAATGCCATCGCGAACCTCAATCAGTGCATCATTTTGTAGTTTTGGTATAAGCTGTTCGTCAGAAGTCCATAACTCTTTTTGGAATTGTTTTAAATCGATGGGTGTGACTTGGATTGAACTTACTGCAGTAACATTGGGTTTGTTGTGTTGCAGTGGTTCTCCATTTATTGCTGCTAGTTTGGCTAACTCATCAACAATGTTATTGTTTTGTTCGTGTACGGTCGGGTTTTTGACGATGTGCGCTCTGACTTTGATTACAGACATGGGGATTTTTCGCGATTTGATTTCTTGCCATATTGATGTGATTGTATCAAAATGTTTGATTTGCGTTCCTGCTGAAGTGAGGAACTTGCGTAATTGCCATTGTGCCATATAGTCATGTACAGCACCGTGCGCGTAACGAGAGTCTGTGTATATGCATAGCGGTTCAGGGTGCGTTTTGATAGCCTGTAGCAAGGCAACAAGTTCGGCTTCCTGTGCTGATACATTTGCTGGTAGTTTGAAAAGTAATTTTTGGCTTTCATTTGTGAGAGAGTTGTTTGGGGTCCACACAGCACAACCAGTATGATAATTACCATTGTCCCAATAGCGGGAACCATCGATGTATACTTTGGTTTGTTGGGGTAATTCAATGTCTAATACTGGACTTTCCGTTTCCGGTTTTGGTTCACACATGTGTGGGTGGCCCTCGACATCGCCAAGTAGGTGTGGCAAGATGCGGTCATTAACTGTTGTGATGTCGCGTGCTTGAATGTCAGTTAACCATCTGGCAAGTCTTTGAGACGAGACACCTTTGATTCGGCCTTGCAACAACATCTGAACTGGCGTGTGCATTGTGTGAACCACAACAGGTTGGAAACCGACAATGGGTTCTGTTGTGGTTAACATCCAATGAACCGCCAGGACTTGCTGTGTGCATCGATCAAAACCAGTTTCAACAACAGACTTTTTACGGCTGTAGTAGGCTATTGGTCTTAGTTTTCCCCCATAATCTTGAGCTAATATCCCACTGAGTGTTTTCTCGTAAGCATCGACTTGAATGTGGAACGGTTTAGATGGGTTAGGTAAGCCTAAGGCTGGCGCAGCACAGAGACGCTCTTTTAGTTCAGTGAAACTTTTGTCATGTTCCTTCGCCCAGTCGAGGACGTCGGAGGGTTTTGATTTTCCTTTTGATAACGCGTACAATGGCGAGACAATTCCAGCAAAATCTGGAATAAATTCACGGAGATAGTTAGCAGTGCCTAACACCTTTTGAAGCGCGTTTAGTGTATGTGGTCTTGGCAGTTCTGCTATGCATTTCCGCCTGTCCTCTGTCAGGGATCGGTGATTTTGAGAAAGTGTATACCCTAAGTATTGAACTTCCTGCAATGCGATTTGGGCTTTGTCTTTGTTCAGTTTGAAGCCGGCAGTTTTTAAGGTTTGAAGTACATTGTCAACGAGTTGTAAATGTTTTTGTAGTGGCCCTTTCGTCGAAATTAGGATGTCATCCACATAGCTAACTACTTCTCCTGTGTTAGTATATGGGCTGAGTATATTGGACAATGCTTTGTGAAAAGTTGCCGGACTGTTGTGTAGCCCCTGGGGCATCCTTTCCCACGTGTATTGAGTCTGGTTTAGAGTAAATGCAAATTTCCATTGGTCTTTGGGATTTATCTTTATGGACCAAAATCCGTTTTTTATGTCTAAGACAGAAAACAAAGTCGCATCGGAGGGAATTTGGGTCATTATCGTCGCTGGGTTGGCAACGATTGCTGTTGCTTTTGGTAATGCTTTGTTTAGACGTTGATAATCGATGCAAAGTCTCCATTTACCGTTTGGTTTGGGAACTGGCAAGCATGGTGAATTAGCAGTGGAGCTACATTCCCTGACTATGCCTCGTAGTTTTAGCTCTTTGACAATATCATGTAGCCTACCGCAGCTTCTGCTTCGGGTTTGATTCGGTATTGTTTCTGTGGGAGCGGAGGGTTTCCTTCAACGCTCATTTCAAAGTCAATGAGGCCGCAATCATGTTCGTGATTGGCCCATGCGTCGCTGTGTTTCTCGATTAACTGCTGTACTGGGTCAGTGGTGGAGATGGACATGATTTTAGAGTAATTTTGCTGTGACTTGTTTTTAGTAGTTCTATTGGTTTTTATTTCAATTTGTTTTTCCAAACAGTCAATTACAAATCCATGTTTCTCCATAATGTCCATGCCTAACACTGTGCCCTCGCTGTTTTCCGGTAAATACCAAAATGGTTCGCTTAGGACTATTGCACCTAAGTCTAAACACACTGGTATTGTACGATTCGCAGTCATTAATCTGTCGCCTATGCCTCGTATTTGGATTGTCTCGTTCGTTAGTGGTAGCGGAATGTTTGTGCAGGAGCAAGCTGCGCCGGTATCGATCAGAACGTCTACTAATTGGCCCCCTAAATTAGATTTTATCTTTACGCGGTTTCCACTAGAAATTATGCTCCCGACTGCAATGGAGGCCACGCATCCCTATTCATCATAATTTTGTGTGATGGTCTGGTGTAGTTTGTCTATTGCAGGGCTGTATATGGATTTCGGTGTCTCTGGCTTGAAATCGGGTCTGGGTGTGTTGAAGTTATGCATGTTTTCTTTATACTGTTTTGGCGAGTCTCTGTGTTGTTTCGGTGAGTGTCTGTTTTGTTTCGGTGAGCGCCTGTTTTGTTTCGGTGAGCGCCTGTTTTGTTTCGGTGAGCGAGGTTGTCTGCGGATGTTCCAACAATCTTCCTGGCTATGGCCTAGTTTGCCGCAATAATTGCACCTCTTAGTTGGAACGACCCCCTTCCCTTCGGCTACCCATTGAGTTGCGGCTACTGGTTGCGATTTGTGGATTTTGGATCTATCTTCTATTTTTGTGGCCCAGGTTACTAGCGACCTGAACGTATCCTCAGGCGGGTCTCCGCCCATGGCTAACGCATTAAGAATGTGTGGTCCGGCATTACTACGAAGCATGTCGAGTAAAATTACGTTGTCACGGGTACAATCAGGTATACCGCCATGTTCTCTGAAAACAGCCCACATACGTTCTGCAAACGACTCGAATGTTTCATTGGTCTGTTTAACGTCTATAATTTTGTTCCATTCGACTCGTTGTGGTCCTCTCATGTCTAATAAATTTAGCCTGATTCTATCAAACACGTCCGCCTCAGTTTCGCCATGTTGTCTCACTGCAATGTTGCCTGTTTTGAGGTCTTCAGTCATTTTTGGACGCAATTCGTCGGGGATTGTGAGCAGCAATATTTGCCATACATCTCGGGTTTCTAGCTTGTATATCGAAGCTTGCTGCATTAATTTGTCCCAATATATTTGAAATGGTCCTTTTCTGGGCATCATTCCCACTATCTGTTTATGTCTAGAGCATTCGTCGCATGATAATGGTCGGGAAATGTTTGTAACTTCGTTGTTCGCAGCGGTTATTGTTTTTAACACTGCTACTTTCATCGTTTTCCTGGGAATTGCGCCTGTTTGGAGACGGGTTTTCTTTTGTGGGCTTCGGCTACGATGTTTAGGTGTGACCTCTTTGTGCCATGAACTAGGCCTACTCTCGTCCGAACTATAGTTAAGTCTATGTCTTCGCCTGCCCTTCCTGGCTGTGGAGGTCGCTGTTTTCACTAAAGCTTTTTCTGCGGCGGTTCGTTTTTCAGTTTTGATAGAACTGTCGATTAGACTTGTGTCTTCGTCTGTGCTATCATCTTGTGTGTCGCTGTTTAGGCTAATTGCACTAATTGCGGAGTTTTTGCGAGATATAACAGAGCTTTCCGAAGAGGACGTGTCATGTTGTCCTTGGTTTAATTTGCGTTCTAGCCTGTTAATCTTTTTCTCCATTGCTCGACTCTCTTTTGCCCAGCTATGTTTCTCATAATCAAATGCATCAATCTGTGCGTTTAGTTTTTTCAACTCCTCTGAGCGATACACTGGGTGAAAAGGCTCTGAATCAGGGGATATGCCGTCCGGATATTTTTTATGACATGCAGCATATCAGGAACAATTTTGATCATATCCTGAGTTTTTAAGAATCAGTGGAAATATGACTTATTTCGACTCCTGATTTGCTAATCAGAAATCAGGGGTGCGATACTCAAAGCACAAGTCACGCACACCATTTCTGAATTAATAGGTCTATCATCCTTAGACAGGCTATTATGTTAGATATCCAATTTTATGAGTTTGGTAGTCATTTTAATGTAACAGTTTAAAATATGCCAACAGTAGGCTATGTCTAATTTCCACGATTTCTTAAAATATAACGGATGCTTATCAGCATGCGCACGCACTTCCCCACCCAACTGACTTTTAAAATCCAACCACTGCACTGCTGCCGAGTCCGACTTCAGTTCAACCGTCATTTTTCTGTCATATCTGAAGCTGTTCAAACTCTGCCGTCTTCATATCCAAGGTAAGAACTACAGTACTTTTGTATGCTAATTGAAAACTGGAATTAATTAGAAAAATACAGGTTTTTTTATTTTATTTATAATGTAGCACTTATGTTAACCGTCAACTGTCATGTTAGAATTAGCTAACGTTATGAATTAGCTAGCGAGCTAACATCGCTAACGTTAGCTGTTACAAATTAATGTTAGCTGCTAACTTTTCCAATAACTACCATTATGGAATGGTAGTAATATCATAAGTCTGTCTGAGATGTCGTTATGAATGTAAAGTTTTAGTTTGAATGAAATGGTCTAGGGCTAGACTATCAGTCTTGAATGTTAGCTAACCTAGCTAGAAGCTATACCTTACATTTAAAGTGGCTGCTGCTGACGTGAACTTTAACGTTACAGAGACAGGCGGCTGACCCACGTCAATACCGAAGTAAATGCCAAGGATCTTTAGTTTGTGAAAGGTAACGTAGTGTTAAGCCATCCTTACACCAGACGACTTTGACAAGATTTGGGTAAGATTGTTGACAGCTTGTAGTCTTTTCACTGAAGCTTGAATGGGGGGCATTAGTTTAATGACTCAAATCTTGTCAAATTAAGTAGGCTATTTTGATGTATGAGTAGCATTAGGCAACATGTTCTTCATTTCATAGCCCCTATTTGCTTATACCTGACCTTGTGCAAAAGTATGTGTTTATTTAAGATGCATGTGAGGGCAGTAGTGTTTCAGTGATGGTATTTTCAGGTTATTAATCCTAGTCTCCCTCTGTTCCCTGTTTGCAGGCGGTGAGTTGTGACGACAGCTGTCCTGAGACCATTGAGTGCAGTCTGGAATATTCCAAATGTGTGCCAGTTCCATAAGAAAAAAGTTCCAATCAAGAGTACACTCACCAGGTAGAAACAGACACACACACGCACACACGTAGTATCACATGTAGCATTATAATATGTGTGCATGTATTTGTGTCTGTTACTGTGGTTAGTTTATCCCATTTTTTCATGTGTCTGTTTGTTGTTATGACTGTGTAGTGGGCTCAATAGTCCAGGACAAAGTCGGTCTGTCCTTCTACTACTACATGCTACTTGACTTTGTCTGGAAGCCATGGATGCTGCCCTCAACATGCTGTAAGTGTCTTTGTGTTTTGAATGAGGGCTATGGGGTATGTTACTATCCATACTAATATGGGGTATGTTACTGTCCATACTAATTTGTTTGACATACGTGCAGTGTAATGCATGAATATGCGGCTATTTATAATAGTCTTGAATTTTGAAATTTAGCCATGTTTACCATTATGTTGGTGGTAAGGTAAACAGTGTTGTGAATATATGCCAAACTGATCATAATCACTATTTCAAATGTATTGTACAGAATGTATAATTGTGTTAAATCATATCTTCTATTGACAGAAACCCTCACAAATAAACTGATATCAAGAATTAACATTGATGGTGATGATGGAAAGGCCTTCATAAGGTAAATATATATATATATATATATATATATATATATATATATATATATATATGTGTTTGTACACCTGATTGACTTACCTTTTGTTTTAATGCTTTGATATTAATCAACAATAACATAATTTATGGCAATTGCTGTTTTTTTATTTATTTATTTTAGGTGCCCTCCAGCAACCCCAGCCTGGAGCCAGAGGCTGGTACTGCACATCAGATGGGGTATGATCTGTGCTAGGCATCAGAAAGGTGGTCTACGCAAGAAGGCAAGAGCTTCTGCAGACAGTGTTGCAATTAGGTATGCACACAGATATACTACTGTTCGGAAGTGTAGGGTCACTTCGATGTCCCCTTGATCAAAATAAATGCACCGGACATTTCTAAGTGTACCCCAACTTTATTCCTAACTATTGCACCTGACTTCTAGGCTCTTGTGGGTTTGTCACACAAACTGAGTAGTTTACATTAATTATATTCATGTACAATATATGCTTTGTTTCTCTTTTTGCAGACACCTGAACTTTACTGCCAAAGGGATCCCCATCAGAGCACCTCTGCCTTCCCTGCAGGACAACTATACCAGAAGAGTACGGACAAGGACTCAACATGTTTTAAAGGACATTTCACGCCCAGACCATGGACTGTTGAAACCACTGAGGTCAAGCAGAAGTCTTGTTCTCACTCGAGACAGGTCATTGACAGGCGGCGAGTGTCACTACCCAAGTACCCCCACTGCAGACGAGAAAGCCATATTGATTTGAGTATTTCTTGATAAATACAATAAAGACCATGTAACAAATTTTATTGCCTGTTATATGAATTTAAATGTTTAGATTAAGTCACTGGGATTTAGTAGTTGTAATAATGCAGGTGCAGGTGCAAAGTAAATAATGTAATTAAGTTTATGTAAAATTAATATAATAATGTAATAATAATTTATACAATCAATGAAATATTGAAATGTTGAATGGCTGTGGGTGTAACAATAAGCTCAGTGATGGTGATGTAGGCCTATCCCACATTTAAAACTATTTCATATAGGGCATAACTCATTTAAATAATTAAAACTATTAAATATATAACGAATAAAGGCATGCACATAAATGCCTGTGAAATTAGCTCTGCCTGGCAGTATCTGGGCAGTATATGCGTGGTGTCATGTTTGACATATCAGGGGATATATGGCAACAAATACCAGAGATATCTTGGGTCATATAAGTAGCTAATACTTGAAACATGGATCATATCTGGTGAGTATATGAAGTCAGGATATCTGGCATATCGTCGCAGTGCCATTCAGGAGTTTTGATATGCTCCGGATATGCGAAATGGGACAAAAATATCAGGAACATATCAACCAATATATTCCCTGATATTCCACATATCAGGAAATATATCACGATGAATATCCCCTGATTCAGACCCTTTTCACCCAGTGATATCTTTCTAGAGTTAGAACGTTATCCAGAGTCTCTTGACTCTCTTTTATTGCGTTAACGTCGTTGCGTCTAAGCAAATACATAATTGCGGTAGATAGGTCACGGAACTTTGCTTTTGATTGTAATTGTTTTCCTTCCGTGGCATACCATTGTAGTAGTTGTTCGTTATTCCAATATGTTTTAACGCCTAGGTCGTCTAAGCGAACTAAGGTCTGTTCGACGTGTGAACCGACTGATTGCATCAACTCCTCATCTACACTGAGCTGTCCCTGACTTGTGTTTTCTGTTGAAACTTGTCCCCCCATAATCGGATTTTTACGGTCTCCGATCTAAATGGATATGTCGATCCGTTCTATATTATGTGTCTATATGGAATGCAAACTTGTTTCCCTGAATCTTAACATTCAAAAAATAAAAGGAAAGATACTCACCAAAGGAACAGTTGAACCAGGGTAATTGCGAGCGGAAATTCGAGTCTCATTGTGCGGCGCACCGGAGCGACGTACTTGAAAGTTCTGATTCACAGAAATATTCAATCACCTGAGGGAAGTCACCACATTGTAAGGAGGAAATATATTTATCAATATTCCTGCTTTTATACGTGTTCTGTCTTTACCCGGTGCACCAATGAGATTGTGTTGAACAAGTTAAATTATTTTTGACCATCTGACTCCATAGATGAAAGGTATAGTCACACTGTTGATGACTATGAAATATCAGTCTACAAGTAACAAGTACTTCTAAACTTTATCTCTCTACAAGGCTGATTTGATTAATCACTAGAGATCCAACCTATATCGTTAGCAGTATCAGTTCATTGACTATCAGCACCTGTGAAGTTTACTGATTTACCAGTTCAGGGACCACTATTCGTTTGGCTAATCAGGCCGGCCGGCATTAGCACGCAGAGGCCTCCACGGCTTGGTGCGAAAACTGAATTAGAGCAGTGACTCCTAGTGGTATAACTAGCCCTCACAAGATACGTAGTTTAACTGAGAATTCGTTTGCTAAGATACTGATTAAACAAATGCCTCGATTCGGACTCTCAAGAAAAGAATATTACCGATTACCAATTAACATCACATTTATTTGTAATCTTTTCTAATACAATCAATAAAGGTATAAAGATACAGACAATAATAAAGTAGCAAAAGAATTAAACAATCAACCTAGAATAAAGTTCAAGATATCATACCCGATGTAGCATTAACTAAAGAAGTGGAACTCTATTAGCAGAAGTTTCAATCCTAGGAAACCAAGCTCAGAGTCTACTGCTAACCAGAGCTACACGCTAGTGGAGATTTTGTTAAGCAAAAATCTGAAGGGTCACCTTTGTTTTCTCTTAAATATCCATCTAGACACAGGAGGTTTGTCGGCTGGGTTCCACCTTAGAAATTAACATATAGACTCTATAACAATTGTAAAAGACCTTGGCTCACCGCAGGGTATATCTTATCATTACAAAAGGAGGATGGGAGGTTACCCATCCAACTTGGCAATTTCGCTTAGATCACCAGAAAAACATATTTACACTTATTTTACAATTGTACCACTGAGACCCTCTTACTTCTCGCGTTGAGACATTAAAAATGATACCAAACATAGATACATTATCATTTGTCATGAAACAGATACATTTCGGTTTCCAGCATGGGTTTTCCAGGAGAAAACTGGAGGTGTGTCCGCCATGGTCAGAGCCTCCCTGGCCAAATGGCGATTCACACAATGGGGTATTTCAATGCAAACAAGTTACCTAAACACAAAAGGAGTGTCCCTGCTGTGAGGTTGTCTCTCCCGTCTTTCAAGAGGACTCATGCCTGGGGAAGTAATTTTTCCTATAGACTTATGTATGGGAAAAATAAGGTTATTCTTATAAACTCGTATATGGAAAATAACCCAGCTTTACACACTCAAATGCAGAAAAAGCAGATATAATAGTGAGACATGGGTGGCTGTCTAAAAACAGCACTGTGCAGACCAGTTTCACTCGAGAATTCCCATATGAAATTCTTCTTTCTTTCTTGTTTTACTGTCTAAGCAGTATGGAACAGCCCATTTGTTTTCGGAACATACTGAAGACTGCAACCATAAACTGCCCACTTCACTTGATAGTAGTGTTGTCAAAGGCTGTGCTTACCTGTGGCACTTGGCCTATACAGCTGAGGTACAGCTGTAACAATACCCTTTATCAATGCCACTCGCACATAATAATGTCTACCGTTTACTGTCTATACTAATATTGATTCCTGTTATCTCTGTATACAGTATTGCTTCTATTATGGAGGAGAATTTCATCAGTTTTGCTTGGATTGGAAACATAAGAGGTGCCCCTAGAGAACACAATCCTAGGGTCATGCAATTGATTCAATGCACATCCAGACAAAAAACACTGTACTTCTATCATGGTATGCCAATTACACCTATTTCAAGTTAGTTTACAATCAAAATTACTTCGAAGCTGCTTTGTTAAGACACAACATGTGGACAGGATACTTTTAAGCCCATTCCACATTGATGAATGGAATTGTCTTGTCACTGTAACAAAGGTACATGATCATTCAAGAGAACAGCAATGCAATTGAAACTCGGCAAAAAAAATACCTTATTTATTTGAAAAAGAAAGGGTAAAAGGTAAGAGAAACTAGGTAAGAATGTTGGTAAATGCACTTTGTGCTTGGGCCAAACTCAATTCCACTGCCTGGTATTGTTTCTCAACTCGCATTTCATCTAAGAGAGACACAGAATAAAACTAAGTACATTTTTAAGAAGTGTAGACAGCCAGTTAGGAGTTTTAATTGAAGGTTCCCAACGACGGATTGCACCAAAACATAGCATTCTAACAGTCTAACAGTATTAATTAAGCCTAAGTCTTGATTAACAGAAAATGTAGTTGTATTATGAATGTACATGATTACATTTAATTAAATCTTGATTAACATCTACATAAACATCAAAATGCCTCTGCTGCAGATCATACATTTTCTCATGTAGATTTACAGTATGACTCACCGAGTCTTCTTTTGTCAGCATGCAACTTCTCTTCCATTTTATCAAGATCCCACTCGATCTCTTTCACTGCCAAACCAAGAGTGCATGTGAGGAACATAGGGCTTAATAGGCTGCAGTATTCTTAGTCTTACAGAGAGCTGTTGAATTTTGCAATTCCATACATAGGCCTATATATGAAAAAATAAAATTGCACAAAATGACAATACATTGTAGCCTGGCTATCACCAGACTAAGCTCAATATTTTGAGATTGAATATTAGTCTGGGGAGTCTGCGCTGTATTTCTATTGCACAAGAGGCATGATCAATGGGCATAGTTCAAATGACTCTGTCTGCTTGGATAGTCCTTCAACCAATCAGACCAATGATCCGGGATAAGCCAGTTTGTGATTGGTTCCAGCAAACGTGGACAGGAAGCAAGAGAGATAAATGTGCAGGTTTCCAGCCTGAACTGCAGGGTAGATTGGGCTGGGTATATTTACCCAGTCTAGATACATTGGGATATGATGTAAATATGGGACAGACTAACATAACTTAATACCCACGAGTTTCGTGCTCTTTCCTAGTTTCCTCTGCGCCATCAGGCCTGCTACCGTTCTGACCCTCTTGTGTTTGATCTTGCCACTGCTTCAATCTGGCCTTCGTTAGCTGCATTTGTTCACGCATAACAGCTACCGACAGAGAGAAAAGGGGAGAGTAACAAGTCAAGCTAACGGTCAGTGGCATTTGAAAGGGAACATCCAGAGTTCTTCTCACCCATTTTCTTTGATATCGCAAATATCTCATGACTTGTCAATGGCCTTTAATGAAATATCCATCTATGACCTTTTGCAACTTGTAAGTACAGTAGGTATTCACAAATGGGGTAGCCTGGAGCCCTTTAAAGATGCAGTCAGCGATTTTCAAGCTCATCACATTTTATTTTCACATTCAGCAATCATCTCCTCACCATCCACTATTTCACCATCCCATTTCGTGAGTAGACACACTGTAAACATTTTTTTTTTTTTTTTAAAGAACGGTCTCTGAAAACTGGAAACAAAGTGGGGGCACCAGATAGTGCCTTCATGCAAGCCATAAACTCTAAAGACCTAACTTTAAAAATCCTGACCTACAAAAAAGTGTGTTCATGAGATCAACTAGGAAAGCAAATACAGGAAAAGCATAAATTACGTTAATATAACGGCTTATTCTATCTTTAGTAGCCTAGGCCTATGCTAATGACAAGACTGATACTCACCTGCTTTCTTAATCTGACCGTTTATCATGTCTTCCACTTTGTCTATGTTGGCCAGCTGCTGTCGAACTGTTGAAGTACATAGAAGGTAGGCTAAATAGGCCACATACAGTGCCTATAGAAAGTCATCATACCCTTTTGAAATAGTTACTTTTTTTGTCTTACAGCCTGAAATCAAAACCCACTTTAAAAAAAATCTTTTCCAGTTTTATTAACAAATTTAGCTGTACAACATCAAAATAATGAAAAAAAAGTAAACAGTTCTGAAAATTAATAAAAAATGAAAAACTAGAATAACAGGGTTGGAAAAGTCATCATACCCCTGACTAAATACTTTGTAAAACTTCCTTTTGCTTTCATTACAGCCATCAATCTGTTTGGACATGTCTCTATTATAGCTTTGCACACCTAGATAGTGGAATATTTGCCCAATTTTCCGTACAGAAATGTTCAAATTTAGTCAAATTCTGTAGGGAATGGCGATGGACTGCTCTCTTCAAGTCAATCATACATATTTTCTATAAGATTTAAGTCAGGGCTCTGACTTTGCCACTCAAGGATATTCACCATCCTATCCTTAAGCCACTGTTTTGTTCTTTTGGCAGTATGTTTAGGATTATTGTCGTATTGGAAGGCGAATGACCTCCCCATCCTCAGCTGTCTAGGAGAGGGACGCAGGTTTTCCTTAAGAATGTGGGTGTACTTGGCAGCATCCATTTTCCCTTCTATCCTGACCAATTGCCCAGTTCCCGCTGAAAAGAAACATCCCCACAACATAATGTTGCCCCCACCATGCTTCACACTAGGTATGGTGTGTTTTGGGTGGTGTACTGTGTTGGTTTTCGCCAAACATTGCGCTTGGAGTTCAGTGCAAAAACACATCTGGAATATTCTGCTACCATGTGGAAAACGCTTATATGGTCAGATGAGACTAAGATCGAACTTTTTGGAGACTAAGATTGAAGTTTTTGGACTGAGCTCCAGGCGCTAACCAAACACAGTATACACACCCAAACACACCCAAAACACACCATACCTACTTTGAAGCATGGTGGGGGCAACATTATGTTTTGGGGATGTTTCTCTTCAGCGGGGACTGGGCAATTGGTCAGGATAGAAGGGAAAATGGATGCTGCCAAGTACACCAAAATTCTTGAGGAAAACTTGCGTCCCTCTCCTAAACAGCTGAGGATGGGGAGGTCATTCGCCTTCCAACACGACAAAAATCCTAAACATACTGCCAAAAGAACAAAGCAGTGGCTTAAGGATAGGATGGTGAATATCCTTGAGTGGCAAAGTCAGAGCCCTGACTTAAATCCTATAGAAAATATGTGGATTGACTTGAAGAGAGCAGTCCATGGCCATTCCCTACAGAATTTGACGAAATTTTAACATTTCTGCACGGAAAATTGGGCAAATATTCCCCTATCTAGGTGTGCAAAGCTGTAATAGACATATCCAAACAGATTGATGGCTGTAATGAAAGCAAAAGGAAGCTTTACAAAGTAATAAGTCAGGGGTATGATGACTTTTCCAACCCTGTTATTCTAGTTTTTAATTTTTTATTAATTTTCAGAACTGTTGACTTTTTTTTCATTATTTTGATGTTGTACAGCTACATTTGTAAATAAAACTGGAAAAGATTTTTTTTAAAATGGGTTTTGATTTCAGGCTGTAAGACAAAAAAAAATAACTATTTCAAAAGGGTATGATAACTTTCTATAGGCACTGTATGCCTACTGGTGCAGACTGCAACGTTAATGCACATTTGACATAGTAACCATAGGCTTTTCTACAAAAAAAATAATTAGGGACAAAGCAACTCACTCTTTGTGGATGAAACATCATCTGTTGTTTTTTCTTCCGCAGACTGAGAACGTAAAGCAATGACTCCTTGTCTAGCCAGGGCCAATTTGTTTTGAAAGCTCCTCTCACTTTGGGTTTCCTCCCAGTCGATCACGTCCACCTCATATCCCGTTTGGTCACATCCACACACACTGACCGATCCGGTTACATGTCTTGGCGTAGGCCTACGATTCGATCCTAGCACTAACTCACTGAAATTGCCCCTGATGTCTCCTGCTCCATCCAGTATGCCGAACTCATTGGTCTCATCATTTTCCTCCGTCCATGCGCAACAGCCGAAACAACTGAGAAGATCCATTTTATATTTAGACTCTTTGAGATGCCTCGGGTCAGCCTTAGACAAGATTATTGACCTAACTCCTCCGTGTGGTCCTGTGGCTTCAATCCAAGATCATAGAGCGCTGCTTCATCCCTCTCTGGCCTAGGATACTGTAACAAATATTGCAAATGTATACATTTCGATTTCACCTGTATCCATAGTTACTTCCAAGCGCGTTCCATGCGTTCCTCCTTAATCGCATCTTGCATCAAAGATTCTAGAATCTTTGTCTTGCGCGCAAAAACATGTCGCGTATCCACATACATTTTGTTTGGTCTGCCCCATGGTCTGCCCACAGGCCCGTTTTCCACTTTGCCTCAGATGACAGTGTCTCTAGATCATGTAGAAACAAAAGAAAGGGAATCGGATAATATTCAGAGGCAGGCAATTGTTATGGGAAGTTCTCTTGAGTCCTGTCTGTGTAATAGCCTAGAGTTTTTTCTGCCCCTCTCTTCCGTGTAGAGACATGTCTCTAGGCCACTGATCTATAAAGAAGCTCTTGATCAGTGCTCTAGACATACTCTGAATCTTTTAATTATGATCTATTGCAGTTTTGCACTATTTGACAACTCAGTCTCTCACGTAGCCTAGGCTAGTGAATAGCCTAGGCCTACCTCCCCGACTTTACTTGTACATCTCAGGAATGTTTGTTTGTTTGTTTGTTTGTTTGATTGATTGATTTTTAATGGATCACATATCATTTGAAAGAGCTATTTCTAGTCTTTAATCTGAAAGAAACTATCAATGGACACCTTTCATTAGCTTTTTAGCTATTCTTATTTGAAATGTTTCCCAAATTGCCTTTTTGTTTTGGAATTCCCAGGAATCTGGAGCATTGATAGAATTCTACTGGGTCTAGAGGGTGAATGCAAGTCACACTGAAACCTGAGTTGGCATCCATGTGGGCAAACTAGCTGGAGTGCTGATTTGCATTAAAGTTCGCCAAGCACTTCTATGATTGCTAGCACAATCATAGCCTTCAAAATGAGTCAATCCTCTAACAACTTGCTGTTTCTAATCAAATGTTTTGATTTTATCGGATTAGAAAAGGTGTATGTCTACTCTCACGATTACATTTGTCAATATTGTGGACATATGTGTAAATTTGCCTCAGAATTCATTTTAGGGACTAACTGGATTGACCAGAAAACTAGCTGGAGTGCTAACTTGCATTAAAGTTCATATGTGTAAATTTGCTTCAGAATTCACCTGAGGGAAGCTAGATTGAACTTCATAAAATCTATCCCAGAGGTAACACAAGTTAGTTGGTGTAGGCCTACCCACACTTATTGTTAATAATGGCCAGGTCTTGCACCTAGACAAAGTTTTAATGGCATATATATATATATATATATATATATATATATATAGTGTGTGTGTGTGTATGTACAGTATGTATGTAGCAAGGTTTAGTGATACAGTGCAGTGCATCATATACACATCATATTGCATACATATTATTTTACATTGTATACACCTTTTTCTTCAGTGGTTTTGTGCACACAAGACACTGATACATATAGATAAGTTGGTGTTTCAATGTATGAACACACTCAATTGAATAAAAATGAAAAACCTCCATCTTACGATGTTGACACAACTGATGGTGTTGACACAACTGATGGTGTTGACAACTAATTGAGAATCAAACTGATTAGAAGACATTTGCCTAGTTTTGACACTTTCTTTCAGCAAGTAAGTAAATAGATAGAGTTTTATTGGGCAAGCTACTTACAAAATGTGAGCTAAACTACCAGCTAATTTACAGTAATTTGAGCTTAACTATACAAAAGCTTCCTAAAGACAAAATGTAGCAAGCTAAGTTACATAACTGTCGCAAAAGTAATTTATACTGAGAGAGTGTGCACATGTAAGTAACTAATGCAACCAATTTTGACTGCCTACAGTGTTTCATAGACTTTGCTTAACAAAACCACACAGTGCACTACTACCAGTATGCTTTCAAGCACAATTATGTTGCTTCATATCTGCCATAGAAAATTAGTTTGTCTTTCAAGGTTGTACAGAATATAGTCTAAAAATGAACATGCCTATGCTCTATGAAGCATAACGTCAGGGGCTATGGCATAGAGCTCATTGGTCTGTCTTTTAAGTGAAATCGCAACATTTTGGCGGTGGACATTTTTATATATATATTACTTTGTTTGTTCAAATGTGTAGGATTTTGTGTGTTGCAATTAACATCTGCTGTCATTTTTTTGTCTTTTTCAGGTGACATCATGTTCTATAGAGGGACTGATGGACATTCCTTGAGGAGAGTTGTCTTCGCTGAGGAAGAAAAGGTCACCATCCTGGAGGAGGTCCATGCTGGCCATTTTGGTAGGGACAGGATGATGCAGAAGATCAGGCAGAGGTTTTATTGGCACAACATCACAGCTGATGTTGACAATTGGGTTGGTGAATTTATATAATTTGGTTTGTTCTGACAGTAAAACTGTTTCATTTCTATGTACAGATGAATTGCTATTAACCGTTTCTGTTTGTTCTTCATTTGCTGAGAAGGTCAGTACCTGCGAACCATGCCAGACATTTGAGAGGGTGAAGACGGAGCCACCGGAGTTGAAGCCAATCAAACCTGTGGCACCATGGCACATGATCGGTGAGACTAAACTTTCACATAGATTTGACAGAAATGTTGCAGATTCCTACAGCAGTAACAAGATTGAACTCTTATCCATTCTGTTGTGTTACCCAACATTTATATGAAGGTGTTGACCTCATCGGTCCGTTGAGGAAATCACGTAAAGGGGGTAACCGATACCTCCTAACAGCCACAGACTTTTTCACCAAATGGGTGGAGGCTAGACCCATTAAGGCCAAAAAAGCTGTGCACACATCTGAGGTATGTATATAAACCATATGATAGATAGTGAACAGCACACAAGTTTTTTGCAGCGCTTTCCTGCTAAAGCGGCCGAAGAGGTTCAGAGCTGAACATGCAAATGTATTTGACAGATGACAGATGTAGGTTGCTAGTGACAAAATATTAGCGTTCAATGTGGTACGATCTCTTTGCTAATTACATTTGATTAAAAAACATTTCATTGTTTGTTGACGCAACTAAATCACTTTGAATGTGAGATCCAGGTATATTGCTGTGTCAATGTCAAAATTCAACATCTTCAACGCTACGGCAACGTCCCCTTCCCCTGAACAGACACCACCTTAACTAACACATTTTCTGGGGGAACCCTGATGTTAATTACCACTAATAGTCTAATCCTTTATAACATTATGTTGTAGGCAATGATGGACATCTTCCTCTCACATGGCTCTCCTGAGGTCATCTTAACGGACCGAGGCCGTGAATTTTGGAACAGGGTAACATTTCACTGTAGTCATTACAGTTAACTGGTGTTATCTATTTAATGGCTTAATTGGTTATGGTTCTTACCAGTATATGTATGTCTTTCTGCCTCAGGTTAATCAGAAGATGTTTGAAACATGTGGGGTGAAACACAGAATGTCATCAGCGTACCACCCACAGACAAATGGTATGCATAAGCAGTGGTAGTTTTGTTGTTGTAATTGACTGCATGATTGTTACTCTAAATGTAATTTATTTATTGTAGGTTTAGATGAACGAACAAATCAGACCCTGAAAAAAGCTATTGGGAAAACCCTAGAGGGGTATCAGGAGAGTTGGGAGGACAAGCTGAAGGAGATTGTGTTTGCCCACAACTCCTCCTTTCAGGCATTCACCAAATATTCTCCTTTTCGGCTAATGTATGGCCGAGAGCCACGACTCTTCTGTGAGGTATGTTGTGGTGCATGTAATTCATTCATTATTTTTTTGTTTGTTATCATGTTTAACCTACTGATTCTTAAGTATCAAACTTTCACTTTGTGAAATAGATTGCAGGTGGTGATCCAGTTGCAGAAGTTGCAGCTGTCGCAGAGGAGGACATTGAGGCCTTTGTTCAGGAACGCACTGAGGCAGATGTGGATGTGTTCGACAAAGTAATGAATTTTATTACTGAGAACTGTTCAACAGAATGTCTAATTTCTTCCAGTGTAATCTTACAACGAACATGAATCTGTCCAGGTGCATGTCAACATCGAGAAGGCCCAAGAGAGGCAGAAGGCAGCCTATCGGAAAAAAACGACAAAGGCCAAGCGCTTCACCATCACTCCTGGCATGGAGGTGCTGAAAAAAAATGAACGAAAGCGTGGCAGACCTGGCATGACTATGCTTCCTGACTGGCCAAACAAGTATAGGTATATAGCTTTTACATGTTGTTGATTGCAAATGATCGATGATTGATTGATACGTGACAAAGCATGTAATAACTTATATTCTTATGTTTGAAAGGGTCATCAGTGTGGAGGACAACCTTGTCCAGTTGGAGACAATGGAAGGCAAACCCCTGTCTTCTAAAACACCCTATGCCTCAGTGAAGCCTTTGCTGAAAAGTAAGTGTTTATGTCAGTATATTTATTTATTTTATAATTGTGACAACAAAGTAATATATTTCAATGACTTGAGTTTTGTGCTTCGTATTTACGTCTTTCATATGACTCCGCAAGTAGTCTGGCCACTTATCACCTTGGAATACTTAGTTGCTAAGCTACAAAAGTTGGCCTGCTGATAGTTTCTATAGAACATACCAGATTATGTGGCCTTTTTTAGCTTTTTTCCCCTTCTTTTTTTGTGGCAGCGACTATTACCTTTGAACCATACCTTATTGTTAAATAAATGTTCGACCTGACAGGACCTATTTCCCGATAACGACTGACATTCTATACATCATCTGTCATTACCCTCACTGGTTTTTTATCTTAGGGTCCCAGACTGACTCCCTTAGTGACAGAGCTGCTGACTGCTCAGAGTTGGTGGAGGACACTGACAGGGTAAGTTAGTTAAGTTAGTCAACATTTAAGGAATGTTAGTGACTTAAATGTGTCTGCAACCACAACTAGCACAAAAGTTAAAGTGGCTGCGTCTCGTTGTTGCATGGCAACCATTCATATGGAGGGAATATATGTCTTGGCGAAAGAATGATTATATGTCTTGGCGAAAGAATGATTATCGTTACATTTTTCGCTGCTGTGCCTTTGTTTCTGGAAATCTTGCTAGATCGACGTAGTAACCGAAAAGCAATAAGCCAATCGAGTCGGTGGTTTATATTGCATATCAGAACAGCAAAGGGGGTTTAAAGCCACTCCGCTTCGCCTCAAGCCTAACCTACAGTAGGACTTAAGTGGCGTATTGCTTAAATATACAAATGTACTTGTCTGTCTACAGGTGACGTGCAGCGGAACCTCAAATGATCCTACCAGCTCCAAGACAGAGCAAGACACACTTGAGGTAAAAAAAACTTAAATTACTTTTAAAACCATTATCATATAGTTGATATTGGAAGCTATATCCTTAAGTTGTGAATGAATCATTATGTCTAATGTTTTAGGAGGATGACATTGTCATCACTGGTGTCCAGTCAGGGCGGACTTTGCCGGCAGTGCTGAGTGGAAGGGTGGAGGACTTCAGGGCCATGCTACTCAGTCCACGTACCTGGCTCAATGATCGTGCAGTTGATCATGCACAGGCTCTCCTGAAGGCGCAGTACCCCGGCATCGGAGGCCTCCATTCCACCACCTCCGTGGCTCTGCTCTCCACGGTGCCGACAGCAACCCAGGGGTTTGTGCAAATTTTTCATGTTTGTGCAAACCACTGGGTTACGGTGAGTGACATTGGCTGTAGTGTGGGTACTGTGAATGTTTTTGATTCGCTAAATAGAGCCCATACACCAGAGTTTGAGGTTCAGGTGACAGGTCTGCTCTGTTTTCCAGGGAAGAGCGTGACGCTGCAGTGGCCTGTTGTCCAGCGTCAGAAAGGTGGCGCCGACTGTGGGCTGTTTGCTATTGCAAACAGTCTCACCATCTGCAGAGGTGAGGATCCATGTGTGACTTATTACAATCAGAGTCTCATGCGAGACCACCTCTTCACATGTTTCCAGAAGGGCCTCCTGACACCATTCCCGGGATCTGTGGAGAGCCCCTCGATGACCTCAGGCCACGTCATGGAGGTGGACATCCATTGTCACTGCCGCAGAGCCATTCGTACAGGTAAGGATCCTGTGGTTGTCTGCAGAAGGTGCAGGCAACTATTCCACCAGGTATGTGTGAGCCAATGTAAAGATTTTGAAGAGTATGTCTGCCCTAAATGTACTGTTGTTGTTTTGTGTCTTTGAGCCTCTTTTTCTTACAGGTACAGTTAATACAATTTGTTGTGTTCTGTTGTGTTAATCTTTTCTAAGTTGGTCACTTACAGGTTATGTCAAGACAATCAGTTACAATCAGTTTGATTTATCAATTAATCCGTTATTTATTTAATCAGTTATTTATTTAGTAAGTTAATTATGGTAACACTTTATTTTAATGTGTCGCTGTTACAGTGTACCTACCTAATTAGGCATAGTGGTACAACCTGTATAACAACATGTACTAGCATCTACTAGCATTGTTCCTGCATTATGTATTTGTGGGTACCTACATATAGTTGTTACATTGTATGTAGGTACCCACAAACACATAATGCAAGTACAATGTAAGTACATGCTAGCACATGTTGTTACACAGGTTTTACCACTGTGCCTAATTAGGTAGGTACACTGTAACAGTGACACCTAAGGGATAATCAACGACGGGCCGTGCGTTTATAGGAAAATAATGCATGTTCGAAGTGGTAATAAGGTCCCGACGCCGCAGGCGGAGTGGCCTTTACACTTCGATAAGTGCATTATTTTCCTATAAACGCACGGCGCGTCGTTGATTATCCCGCTTATACCACTGCTACTACCATTTTCGTTTATATTGCCGCTGTCTTAGATACAACGTTGCTGTCCCGTTACATTCACATTGGCGAATTAATATTCTAGTGTAATAAGCCCAAAAGAAGGGAACTACTTCATAGCCGTGCAGTATATCGGAAAATAATGCACGTTCCAAATAGCACATCACAATAAGAAATTTGACCAAGCAGTGGTATAAATGAAAATAAAGTGTTACCAATTATTTAATCGGTTCATTATTTATTATTTAATCAGTTAAAAAAAAAAAAAAAAAACCCTCTCTAAGGCCTGTACCTTGACGCTGGTGAGGGGGCTTTTCACTAAACCAGGCCTTGTAATTGTCAAGTGTAGAACATCATTCTAAGCTATGCTGTAATATCCTAACCCAGTTTGTGTGCCTTAATTCATTTAAGTACTTTTATTTTATGCATGGTGTGCTTTCATACATTCGCCTGTGTGGTTTATACTTTCATTCATTACATTTTGTACAATGTGAAGATATGGCATTTGGCTTTGAGCACTATGTGATACAGATTTGCTGTAGACATTCTATATCAGCCACTTTACAATTACGACTGCACGAGACACCCCGCTTCGCCCCGAATGGGCGGCGTGGGGCTTGCGTTTGTTCTGTTTACCAAAAAAAACAGGTGCAGTGGAAGTAGGAAAAATGGAGAGAAGGTGAAATGGACTGAGAGGGCACAGACGCAGGGGAGAGAGTAGCGGCAGAAACGGGGACAAAGCAGCGACCGAGCGCACACCAACGTGAGAGACACAAATGGAACAGGAAAGACGGGCCAGCCAGACATGGAACTTTATTCAACGCCTATCTGATCTGAGTTAAGTTAAGTCGTCCTGTCTGTATGCATGTGTGTGAGTGAGATCTGGAACTGTTGGGGCTTTACTCTTGGGACTGCATGGTATCAGCTCAACATAACTGGACTGTACTCGCTATTTTTGGTTTTCCATTAGCAAAAAATGTTACCTGGCACTATTTTTGGTATCACCTCCGTTGAGGTTCCAAGGGAGCTGAGCCAGTACCAAAAGGTGACGTTAATGTTTACAGCCAAGTTGAGCTGATACCATGCAATGGAAAAGCCCCGTCTGTGTGTTAGCGACTGACAAGGTTTTTTTCTGGTCTTTTAACAGTGGTGAAGCCATTTACACGAGCCCGGAGAACGGTGTAGAAGGCTACCAGGCGTCAGCGACAGAGTACGATGACTTCACTTAATCCACCTCCCATTGTCTCTGCTGCTGTCACTAGGTGGACTCGCATTTGTTGGACCCGGACTCTATATTTGTGGACTGTATTTATACCTCCTGTATTTATACCTTCTGTGAACCAAAGATTCTAGAACAGAGCTCTGTTCTAGAATCTTTGCTGTGAACACTCCAACACCTGAGCACAGTATCACGTAGGCCTACTCTCGGCATTATGATGTCATAATCAAGCACTGCGCAATGTAGCCTTGTACAGAACCTTGTAACATTTCAACCAGAGTTCAACCAGCGACTCACTGGATAGACTACAATTAAACTGCTGAGAGAAATCAAATAGACTACAAGAACATAAGTGATATTCGGTAAGTGACTTATGTGTGGCTAATTTTTTTTTAGCAGTTGAAGAATATATATTCGACTAGCATACTTTGAGACTCAACTTAAAACACCTGACCCCACGGTTTTTGTTTGTTTAATCTTGTTTCGAGATGGCCTATGCTTACGTCTTTCCTTCGTCCTATTTTCTTTCACATTTAGATTGATTGCATTCTCAATGATTAGCAGATGGTGAGCCTACAAATCCATTTGATACAAATCCATTAGGCCTATAGGCTTTTGTACCTATTTAAGTTCGAGGTATTTTGCTTTCAAAATACAGTGGATTTTTTCTTGGGGGATACGCTGCGTGCCAGTTCTACCCAACTTTCTAATGTGCATTCATGTGAAATGCGCATTAACATGTCTAATAGATATGTCTAATAGATATTTGATTCGCTAGAGAGGGTGGATTACCTCTCGATGTGTATAAGGTATAATGCGAATAAAGGTGATGGAAACGGTTTATTCGCATAGCGTGACGTAACCTCAATAATGTCGTACGCTCTGAAGTTGCCTGCGTTAGGCGTCCGATAATAACGAGCAACCTACTGGGGGCAACAGTCAGGCCCATCTTTCGGCATAATTCTTCAAACCCGGACTTGCTGAATCTAAAGCTCTCCATCCACTGCTGGTCAGTGAAGTGCGCATCCCTTGTCACTTTCCCTGTAGACATACCCATGGATACACTGGACAAGCAACTGTGTTCTGTTCCCAGATAATGCTTTCTCTGCCTATGATCTACGAGGAGACTGCTGGTTATGGCACAATTGAACAATGTAGGCCTATGGAACCGCAGACTGAAAGAAAAAGATAACTACGGTATAAGCCTATAGGCCTATCATGCATTAGGAGCCCAGTGATATAGACATGAGTCTCATAGGCTACTCGAAATTACAGTTGCAGGCCTAGTCGAAGTTAAAAGTTTTTAATGGGCATAGGCCTACATCACAACTTGTTGTAACAGAGGTAAATATCGCAGCAGATAGTAATAGGCTATAATAGCGATTACACAGCTTTTAAAACATGTTATTTCACTCTCGCTGGAGAGGAGTGAACGCAGAACAGGCTGTTATGCAAACAAATTTGTTAGGGTGATGATCTGCATCTCCGTTCGCCAAAAGCTATGGTTTTGCTAACCCATTCGCACAATAGGCTAAATACTTTCTGAAAGGTTATATCCATTGTTGACGTGCAACATGTGGGGCTTGTGGGGTAGTGTCAAGCAGTGAAGTGTAGCCAATTGCAGACAGGCTACTGTATGTTCACATCACGCGAGTCAGACAGAAGACGGGCACTGCTTTGAATTAGATGGAAACGCACTAGTGTCTTGTCTTGTCAAGACCCTTCGATACTGGTTACCATAGTGTTATTATGATGTCATAATGGACCAGTATGTCACCTCAGAACCTTGTATTTAAAACCAGGTCAAACGAAATAAAAGCCCATTTTACCACAGCAACTGTTAGACGAGGACACAAAAAAATATTGCTGAGTGAAAAATCTATTTAAACCCACATAAGACTACAGCATAATTATAGGTGATCTGGTAAGTTACAATGAATTGCTGATACATTCCGAATCTAACGCTATATTCACAGGCATGACTTATTTTTTATTTATTTGATGATCTAAGATAAGGTGGTGGTGGTGAGGAAAGATATCCAAAGGTCAATGTGCATGTGAATTCAAATATCATACTTCTATAATTTATTAGTATACACTGTAACTGTATAGTATGTAGGCCTAACTAGATAAGTCTCTTCTCCTCAGAACTGAAGATGCCTCGCACACGAATCCATCCATCCGAGCCTGTAAGTCATATAGTCATAGCCTATTCCCTCTGAATATAATTGACCCACTGATACTGTATTTCCAGATTGAAGTAATAATTCATCAAAAAAAGATGGGTAAGCAGTGTTGAACTGAAGTGAATACTGAAAAGTAATATAACTGAATCGAACTCATTTTGTTGCAGTCTGATCTCAGCAGCAGCCAGGAATCAATTTATTCTTCTGTGGTATGTTTATACACTACAAAACATCAATGTAGAGAGTGTCTGATGGTGTGGTATATGCCATGACTGATCTGTACAATATTTATAGAATTCATTAATGAATTAGCATGGAGTTGTAGAAGCGGAATTTAATGAAATTAAACAGAAATGAAGTGATGCCTCGGGTACAGTGGTGCATTACAGAACAGGGTCTAGAGAATCTTTGTGGCATGGCAGGTGCAGAGAAGCCCATCAGATATTGGCAAGCTGAGGGTGATAAGACGCATGATTGGTTGTCAGGCGGACGGCTCTCGAGGGAATGAAGTGGAGGTATGTAGAGATGCCTATACATACAGAGGGGGCGCGCAGTGTGCAAGAAAACATGATCCATTGCAATGGCATGAGGGGGGGGGGGGGGGGGGGTCGTGTCTGCACTCAGCCAGTTAACAATTATTAAAACTTTTTGCCCACTTTAAACAGATTGAAACATTTGAGGAAAGCCGATGCTCCTCCACCTCCTCTGGTTCTACCCTCGAGCCAGTGTGGAAGCTTCAGCCTACACCTAAGGCTGCTCCACTTCAAGCCGTTCTACCTAAACCTGCTCTACCCAAAGCCGAACCACCTAATGCCCCTCCTCGTAAAGCCGTTCCACTTGAAGCTGCTCCACCTAAAGTCACTCCATCTAATGGTGCTCCACGTAGAGTTCTTCCACTTGAAGCTGCTCCATCTGTACAGTCGAGACGGCGTGACGCTGGCACCAGTACAAACGTTCAGGCATGTGTATGTCAGGAATGTGGATGCCAGGGAAGAAAAGCTCAGCCCAAAGCACAGATTTTCCTGGTTTTCCCTGGACATCCAGCCCTTGGCTACAGGCCCACTACGACGATCAGATTCCCTGAAGTGTCACCTCTTGACAGGGCATCCAACGCTTTCCTCCCTCCACTGTCGTCAACTCGGTTTCAGCCAGCCCCAAGGACCCCTGGGAACCAGAGTCAAATACCAACAGTGCAAGCACCTGGCCCTTCAGCTGAAATCTCTTCTGCAGAAATGAAAAAGAAAATAAGAAAAGTGGAGAGGGCAAACGACCTCATGGATTTGCAGATAGTCACCGAAAAGAAAAGGCAGGCTAAACTATATCAAATCATTGGTCTGGATGTCAGAGGCCTTCCTTCCAAGATCAAGCAGATGAGGAGGGACCATGGCTCCATGATCGAGGCATGGGAAATGGACAGGCTGCAGCGGGAAAGTGATGCGATGCCGTTGGTTGAGACCAAACCCGAGGATGAGACCCTGGCAGGTGTGCAGGAGAGGGACGAGGTTAAGACTGACGCTCCTCTCTCCTCTGGCCCTTGTCCTTCAAAGAAAGAAGGAAGAGATGTAGCCGCTCAATCTACGTCCAGAGGTTTGAAGCGCACATCTACATTCAACTTCCTGTCTCAAACCTCGTTGTCGTCCCATGGAGGCCAGTCAGGCTCTGATTCTGACTCTCTAAACTCCGACTGCTCCTCTTGCCAAGAGACGTGTACATTCCCCCACAAGTTCATATCTGTGCCAGACCTGCCTCTCAGAGACGATTCGCACGAACCACCCTCCACCTTGATCTGTGCGAGAAATCTTGCAATTGTGGCCAGGAGAAATGGAATACACTCACCACCAGCTAGAGTGAGTTCACGTTGATTAGTTTTAGTTTTGTTGAGATGAAATGGTAGGAGAATGTTGACTGGAGTTCTAAATTCAGATGTATGTATTTCAGAAGTGACAATGTGGCCCAACTAGGGAATATTCAATACCAATATGCTCTCACCTCTACTTTTGAGGAGACAGAAATGAATGAAAAGTTAGCATGAGTGCAGAATGGCCCATTATCATGGTTTTAAATCGTTTTGTTTGTTTTTCAGGCTTCTATGAATAATAATGAGGACAGTGATGACAGTGACTCTGAGGACAGCAGCAGCACTGACCTGGAAGAGGGCACAGGAAACAAAGATGACTCAACCCAGCGAATCAAGGAATTACAGTACTTGATACTGACCACTGAAAAAAAAATGGAATTGGTGAAAGAGCTGGAGAAAGATTCAAGGGTGTCTTACAAAAAGGAGAAAGACCAGCTGGCGCTGAAAAAGAAAGATTTCCAAAAAATAAAAAAATCACAGCTGCCTGACAGTCTGAAAAGGAGCACCAAGAAAAAGCTGCAGGTAGAAGAGGCTGAATTTGAACAAGGCCAGAAGAGGGTTGATAAGGAGCTGAAACGACAGACAGCCAACCTGAAAGCTCGCTTGAGCCAATATAAAAAGGCCTTGAAAGACGTGGAGAAGAAGGAAAAGGAGAGGCAGAAACGTCTGGAAAAACTCCACAAGGAAAAAGCAAAGGCAGAGAAAATCAAGCACAAAAAAATAGAAAAGGAAAAGGAGAAAAAACTTCAGATGGAGTTGGCTGAGGAGCGAGAAATTGCAAAAGCACGATTGATGGCACAGCATAAGAAAGACAAATTCAAGAAGCTTAGCAGCAAAATAATGGCAAAGAGGGAGGAAGAGGTGCGCAAGACGGCACATGAGAATGAGAAATACGAAAGAAGGCGCCAGAAATTCAAGAGGAAGTGGACAAAGCGAATAAAAAAAGCTACAAAAATAAAAAACAAAATCACTTCAGCGCCAGGACGTTTCTTCCGGCTTTTTAAACCAAGCTATGGAAAGAAGGTGGACAAAGTCTTGAAGGAGGAACAGATGGAACGGCTGCTCTTGCAACAAACTGCAAAGGACAACGAGCAGTGGCTTCATGAGGAAGAGGTGAGGATGAAGCAGGATAAGGAGCGAGCAGAGGAGGAGAGGCGGAGAACTCTTGCTGCCCAGCAGGAGGCCACGGAATGGTGCGGCAAGATGCGGGTTGTGCTGGCATCAGCGAGGAGCAGCACAAGCAGTATCAATTCAGAGTTCTGAAAAAAGACGTCAGGACACCAAGAAGGAGCAGGTCAGACAAAAAAAGGTCAGTGAGATGGCTGGCAGATAGAGACCTCTTTTATAAACATGCAGGTTCTAACACCCGGCCCACGCCAGGTCCGCAACTAAAGCCTACCTTACGCTGATAAGATTTGGGAAAGATTCTTCAAAGATTGTAGTCTTTTATCTAATGCCCCTCATTCAAGCTTTACTCAAAAGACTACAGTCTTTCAATAATTTTTCCCAAAATCTTGTCAGTGTAAGGTAGGCTTCAAGTGTAAAAATAGTTTTAAATATTTTTTTTTTCAAGGCTAACAGGTCTGGTGTAGTCAGTTCCATTGATTATAGTGCAAATTGTTGCGATACTTGTGTACCTGGTGTAGCCTCCCTGTAAGGCTGAGACAAACAAAGAGCAGCGATTAGAACTGTTCTTTTGTGTTTCATGCCTAGTGGTGCAAAAGAAGCATCTCCGGAAGATGGAGTTTCCAGGGGGAAGAGAGAGGGCATTTTCACAGGAACTGCTGCCACCAAAGACACAGGAACTGTCATCATAAATCTCCTTGTGTGGTTTGTATGAGAAGTGTAGGGACGTTGTTGCCAAGGTAAGGAAGATTCGGTTCATTTGCATGGCATGATGCCAGGAAAGTTTTTGCAGTGTTATGTATCCAGAGATGAACACACTAGCAATCACAGCCTATGCATGTTGATATTATTCAGACATTAGAGGTGAATCACAGGTACATGGGCAATGCAAAACGTTGAGGTGCCGAGCGAGCGCTATCAGTGTGAACGCAGCTTTAGACGGCCTGACAAAGAAGGTTAGTTACACTAATCACAGGAATGTCTTCCCTCCAAGTAGACTCGGCCTAAATGTGCCCTGACCACGCAAACACGAGTATCATACAACAGAGAGGACGAGGAGAAATCATGGTGGAAGCAGAGCTCTCCACCCCAGCTGGAAGTCTCTCAACTAAGAGGTAGCCAGTTTAAAATTAACTGGAGTGTATGTATGAACAGGAAATCATTGCAACTGTAAATTGTGCTTCTGTCTGTCATTATCTGGGAATTTCTTTGTACATCTTTCACAACTATATGGTTAGATGTAAGCAGACTTTCATTTGTTGAACAGATACTGGCAAATGTTTCACTGTCTGGTGTAAAGGAAACCGTGGTGCTGTAAAACTAATAAGCCTGACTTTTCCTGTTTCAGCTTCTCTCGAACATCACTCCATCCATCTGCTGTCCCAGCACCAGCCCAAGGAGGATGGGTTCCCCCAAAAGCCTGGGTCCTCCCAAGGTTTCTTCCAGCTGGGAGTTTTTCCTTGCCACCGTTGCCTATGGCTTGCTTTTGGGGGCATGAGGACAGTAAATAAAACCAAAAATATTAACGTTGGTCTTTTACTCAGATTTGTCATCTAGGTTAACACAAGCTAATGGAACTTCTAAATGATTAAATGCTTCTTCCATGTAAACACAAAATGGCAATTGGTTTAGTTAGTGTTCATGCAACCAGTGGTTCTGTGTGGGGCGGGCCCCACTAGTGGGGAGTAGAGACATGACAGATGGGGTGCAATGAACAGGAGTTTTTTGTTTTGGGCCTATCTTTAATAATACCTTCAGTTTTGACATTGATTAAAAAGAAAAAAGAAAATAACCACACACAAACATAGGAGTCATAAACAGACCAACATATGAATCAAACATACATGGGTGGCTGTCTAAAAACAGCACTGTGCAGACCAGTTTCACTCGAGAATTCCCATATGAAATTCTTCATTCTTTCTTGTTTTACTGTCTAAGCAGTATGGAACAGCCCATTTGTTTTCGGAACATACTGAAGACTCATGGATTAAAGTGAAAAAAAATCACCTGACTGAATTTTTTTTGTCAAAAAAAAAAAAAATGGACACACGCAAGTGATGCAAATCAAAGGGCCTTAGCGTAGACCTCCGTTTGCAAGTAACACATTTTAAAGTAGGCCTAGCTATTCAATACTGCAGACTGTTGCTTATTAGGAGTGCTCCCAGGGCCGGCTATAGCCCAAAAAAAAAAGTTATAGGGGGTTGGGGGGTGTCACCCCCGAGAAAATGTATTAAATACTGTTATGTAAATGCATAAATTCTGCACACTTTCAGTCAGAGATTAGGGCCAGCATTATGCCTAAAATACATATGTCTCCAAAACATTCCTCACCTGTTATCAGACATGCATGAAAACAATTAAAACTCACAGCCATAGGTTATTTACCGTCAGATAGGCCTCTGTTATTGAAGATTTGGAATAATTGATTTGAAATGTAATATGCAAAAGAATTGACATTTTCTGATGTCAGGATATAATTTGGTGTAACTTACATAGGCCCTAGGTGAAATGTTGTTTAATTAGGTGCATGTCACTTTAAGAGGTTTTAGTTTTTGAGTAAGAACGTGATGCACGGCATGAATGTTATATTAGAAGTTCCACGGTTTTTCTCACCGTGTCAGTTATACGAGTATGAACTGTGCTGTTTGTTACAATAAACATTCAAGAATATTAACTTAAGACAATTATAAGAACACGCGTCAGTCGTAGGACCCCTGTTTCGTTTATTGGAAACGGACCTACGACTTTCTCTTTGAAGAAGACAAATTAGTCACAATGTAGACTAAGCTACTGGATCCTTTTGAATTGTATAAGTTAACCTTGTTGGCTTTTCATAATTATTTTTAGAGAAATTAGCAGTTAAATATAAACAGTAGGATAGCCTAATAGTGGCGTGGCGCAGACACACACTTTCCCGTAGTCTCTGCGTTTCGAGCGCACCCGACTCTATTAATAACTAGAAAATGTAATTCCATGGAAGGAATTACCATTGCATGTAAATGCAAAAAGGTTGCTGTGTAAAACATTGTATTGGGCCTATAGTTAAAAAGACAACATAGGCTATGAATGACACAGAAGCATAGATAAATAACAAATAACTCAATTCCAATTCCACTGAAATTACTTGGAAACCCACATTTAAAAACCATTTATGAAAATGCATCAACATAGTATTTTGGAAAAACTCCTCATTTATTAGAATTTAAAAGACTGAAGTTGCCAACTTCAACGAGTTGCAAGCGCTGACACTTCAGTAGCCTACTGAAGTCCACCTAGCCTACAGTGAAACGACTGGTAGCTTGCATAGCCTACCTACACTTTAATGCAGGTTGAAAGTATTGGAATACGGAATACAATCTCAAACAATAATCAACGATGATGCAGCAACAGGTAGGATAGCAAAACGTTCTTACAGGATATGTTATGTTGGCTGAGGATGAGCTATGTTCTTCGAAGTGTTATGTGTGTGTGATCCTATTAGGAATGTACAATAAGCCAGGGGTCTTCAACCTTTTTCAGCTCAAGGACCCCTTGGCTGTGAGAGGGACTGAGCACGGACCCCCACACCTAGCCCACCTCAAATCCTGTCTATCATTTGGACAGTCAGTCATGAGTGCCTACTGTAGCCTACATGCACGTACGCGCGTGCGCGCACATTCTAAACAGAAGTTATTATTAACAGGGGGGTACCTAGGCCTACTGCTTTATACAACTCGTTTCTGATATTTCTTTACATAGTGTTGCATAAATTCGCCCTATAATAGAATGAATGTCACAAGGGTTAACTAAGGTGGATATGTTCAGCTAAATTCAGGCAAAGCTTCATTATCTCAAACTGATACAGACAGAAAGCCTGTTACTCTTGTGTAAATACTACTGTACTTTGTCTTACAGAAGGAAACAAAAACACATGAGATTATCGTTATCGTTTTATTGTGATGGTAGCCTATGAAATCGCGGAGAACGTGGGATGAAATTAATTCGCGCAGAATGCCTTGACGCGCAAAGACCGCAGACTCTCGTAAAAAGAAAAACAAAGCAAAACATCACACAGAACAAATAGGCTACTCCGCAAAGTTCAGGGTCCATCAGTCCCGACATTGAGCAAACGAATCAAACAGTCGGAACGTAATTTATCTCACAGAATGAGAAGAACGAGTTTGCTTATGGTCAGATGCTGCTGAAAACGAAGGTATTTTAAAGCTAAAACGCACGGGAGAAAAAGTGTTCTTTAATCGCGATGATCCAACTCAATTTAGTAGGCTAGGCATATTTGAGTTGGATCAAGTATGTACGAGTCTTTTCTTGTCTGCGTTTACTGGCTATTCATGGAAGCCATGTTGGCATCCTATCTATCCGAACCTCCATGTCTGACGTGTAGCTTTTCCCCCGGGGAGTTAAAAAACCGGTCCATCATTCTTATTTAATTGCTAATGTGTTTTGGCATAGGCTAGGTTGGCAAAAAGTTACACAGGGAGGATCACATGAATTAGTTATTTAAAAACGAATATGAAGCGAATTTCTTTTGAACATTATGTTAACTAAAACCAATTTTATTTTTTGGAGGAGAAAAAAAAAAAATGCTTCAGACAAAATATTTTCGCGGACCCCCTGCAGTACCTCCGCGGACCCCCTAGGGGTCGCGGACCCCCGGTTGAAGACCCATGCAATAAGCTGTTAACAAAGGTTTTTGGATTTGTGAATGATTTGAAAGCTTTAAATGATTGCCTGGCTAGCAGTAACTAGCTAAAACGAGTGCTAGCTTGCTAACAAACAAACGTGAAAATGATAGCAACTTAATGCAGTTTGTACTAGAAACGACTGTGAGAAAAAGGCTAATCTAAATGGTGCAACAACTAGTAGGCCAGACCTATGTCTATCCGGTTGGACTTGGACTGAAACGCTGGGTGAAGATCGGTGTTGTGTAGGCTGCACTGTGAAGATGTTGTGTAAGCCCTGTATGCTGCAGCCGACCACGTTAGCCTGGAGCACGTTATGTTTGTCGTTAGCCTAATACAGTGCTTACTTTGACGTTAGATTAGATTGTCTTAGCTGTTGATAACGTTACCTGGAGCAAACCGGTTACTGTAACGATGTTAACAAATCAAATAGGCTTAAGGAGTAGCCTACAGGAGGAGACAAGACGATAACGTCCAGGTTTAGCCTACTGCAGCTCTGTGGCATGGTAGAATACAGCCGTTTTAGGGGACGTGTGATCTTTCCTTTAACAGCAGCCTGTGGCAGCCGTACATACAGTAGGTTTAGCCTGGTTTAGCGCAGCAAAGATCCTTGATTACTGACAGCTGAGCACTGACGTAACAATTAATCTTTGCCGCCAAAGGGTCTCAATGTAAACTCTATGGGAATTTTAAACTCTTTTATCGTAAATATCTCAAAAAGTATGAAGTTCACAGATGTGAAAAATACAATCGTCAAATCTCCGTTACAAGACCTTTGTATGAGTGTTTGAATGACGTCAAACGGTTAAGTGGTGTTAGCGTTATAAACCGTGGATTTTGGTCGGAAGAAGAATAATAACATTAAGAAGAATAGGGATAACAGTACATTGCATTCACATGCAATGTAATAATGACCGAAAGTAGGCTATAGCCATGTTCTTTTTGACTATTCATCTTTAAGCTCCCCAACACTGCCGACCTCTAAGTAGCCTAATTTGATGAGATCGGGGAACTAACCTACACAGCAAGTGCGGACAAGAAGTCATCGCAAACAACGCAGACCTTTGCGCAGCTAGTGCGTGAATGTCTGTCCTGATGCTATTCTATAGCCTACTATTACAACTGGCGAAACAACTGTTTATTTTCATTTTACTTTTATGAAGAATATTAAGCCCAAATCATAGACTAATTAAACTGAAAAAACAACAGCTTTCCTGAACTTCTGCAAAGCTTGTTAACAAAAGCCTAATAGGCTGCGGCTCCAATGCATGGCTATAAATCAGGACTGTTCTTTCGTCTATTATTCTATCATTATGATGATGATGATGATGATGATGATTATTAGTAGTAGTAGCCTAGTGTTAGTAGTAGCCTCGCCGCAGCCTAATGTTCATCAACGCAGGTGCACCAACGCATTTATTTATTTATTTATTTTGCGCACAACGAAGATTTTAACATACCGGTAGGCTACAAAAGCACAGGCCTATCACAAAACAGGGTTCAACAAGAGATGTAACTATCACTGCGGTAATCCGGTAATATTTTCTCCCCGGATCTGCATCAATCTCATGATTGACATCTAGCACCTCCGGTTGACGGAAATCCGTCGTAGCGACGGAGAACTTTAATCCATGAAGACTGCAACCATAAACTGCCCACTTCACTAGTGTTAGTAGTGTTGTCAAAGGCTGTGCTTACCTGTGGCACTTGGCCTATACAGCTAGGTACAGCTGTAACAATACCCTTTATCATTGCCACTCGCACATAATAATGTCTACCGTTTACTGTCTATACTAATATTGATTCCTGTTATCTCTGTATACAGTATTGCTTCTATTATGGAGGTGAATTTCATCAGTTTTGCTTGGATTGGAAACATAAGAGGTGCCCCTAGAGAACACAATCCCAGGGTCATGCAATTGATTCAATGCACATCCAGACAAAAAAACACTGCACTTCTATCATGGTATGCCAATTACACCTATTACAAGTTAGTATACCATCAAAATAACTTCGAAGCTGCTTTGTTAAGACACAACATGTGTACAGGATACTTTTAAGCCCATTCCACATTGATGAATGGAATTGTCTTGTCACTGTAACAAAGGTAGGCCTACACAAAACATTCAAGAGAACAGCAATGCAATTGAAACTCGGCAAAAAATACCTTATTTATTTGAAAAAAAAAGGTAAAAAGGTAAGAGAAACTTGGTAAGAATGTTGGTAAATGCACTTTGTGCTTGGGCCAAACTTCATTCCACTGCCTGGTATTGTTTCTGAACTCGCACTGAGAGAGACACAGAATAAAACAAAGTACATTTTTAAGAAGTGTATGTAAGCACCGTCTCTGCTGTAAAGTACAGTTCTTTTTTTGTTTCACTAGACTCGATGTACCACAATGCTTTGTGGTTTTACATGTGTATTTTTCCTGATCCAATAAGATGTCTTTATTTGTTTGCTTTTATTTCAATTATTTTATCTGCCAATGGGTGTTGTCATAGACTGTAGTTCTATATATACAGTCTATGGGTGTTGTAAATTGGTTTATGCCCGCGAAATCGGGTGGAATGGGAGAATAGGGTTTGTGTGGAACTTTCTTCCGGGTTCTACAAAACATAACGATCGATTTCCGGTCGTTCGTTAACACAGCGTGTTATGCTACCTTGTACAGCCATATACCTAAAAGAAACAGCCGGTGTTTACAGGAGCTATCATTAATAACTATTTCAGATGTATATCGTATTGCCAAAACGGACGTCCATAGCTCCGGGTACATGTAAAAAATATATTGTACTTTATTGTATACTTTCCCGAGTTTATTCATAATTATGAAGGTATGTAGCCTATAACTAACGTTTTCTCCTATCCGCCCTTTTACGTGTGTTACCTAATATCATGTCATATTCATGGGTTTCATCAGGTCCCTTTCCACAGGTGTATGCAATCAAGTACCTAGATTTTGAATGCAGACTGCATGGTGCTTGATTAATACACCTGGGGAAAGGGACCTGATGAAACCCATGAATAGACGTGTGTTACCTATATTTCTATACAAATTAAGACGGCGGATTCATAAAGAAACGCATGCACCCACTCCATAAGTGTACCTAAATTAGATATGTACAAAAAAATGACATTTCACCGTGACTCAAAAGAGCTGTAAAACAGCTGCATGTACAAAATAGCTTTTGCTAATGGCGTTTGCTAAAGACTATCAGCCTTGTATTTTTGCTCGCAGACGATTAAAACAATCAAATGAAGACTGCGATATCCTGTGTGTTTATGCTGGTGTTTCATATTGCAAAAATGTTGTTAAGTGAATGAATGAATGAATGCTGTATCTTGTCCACCAGTCTCAAACTAAGACATATTGACATGCACTGTCAGTGTAAAGCAGCTTGTCACAAGTCCATGCTGAAACTCGTGTGAACATTTGTGCACTGTTTCTTGTGTTATTAGCGTTATTGCTGGCGAGTGACCCCAGGGCACGAAGTTAAAGTTTAGGCTAATATCCTTAAAAACGTTTGTGCACAAATGTTTATTTTGCCTGCACAATCGTGCACAAACGAATCAAAACACTTGTATTCATATTTTCAACATATGGGGTGCAAAATTCACACAGGTCATGCAGAAGAATGAAAAACCACACAGCTTGAGTAGGCTAATGTTTAGGGATGGGTTTGGGTATTCTGTTCAATTTCGCAGTCTGTTGCAGTTATTGTAGGCTAGTAGATTTGTAGGAACCCCCTTGTCAACAAACTTGCTCCAGCAACCTTACTAGACCCATTTTTAATTTAGTGGTCTGTTCAGACTACTGTTTAAGTAACAAACTTCACTGCAAAGGATACATCAGTGTGAATGTTTGTCCAATGGTCTCTTTGTGTTTTCTACACAGATAGTGCTTCGTGATTCAGAACCTGTCGTCATGACCTCCAGACAGTGTTCGTGCAAAGCTGGCACAGCAGTGTGTAATCACACTGCTCTTTCAAACAGCTCATTGCTGAATTGTGTTGTAGCAGTTTCAAATTCACTTGCCAAAATACATTAATACAAATATTTCCACACAGAATTTGTGTATATGGTGTATATTTGGTTATTAACTTTACAGTTTGTTTGAGTAGCTCAACTTTGTTTATTCAATGCCCATTTATTCATCTCCCGCTTTAAAAGAGTAAAAGGATCTTGAACGCTACATGACTGCTCTGAAATCATTGGTCGGTATATTGTGCCTTTCATTATACTATATTGCCAAAAGTATTCGCTCACCTGTCTTGACTCTCATATGAACTTCAGTCACATCCCATCCTTAATCCGTAGGGTTTATTATGACATCGGTCCACTCTTTGCAGCTATAACATTATAGACAGAGTTTGGTGTAGATGAACTTGACTGGACAGGACAGAGTCCTGACCTCAACCCAATAGAACATCAAATCCCATACACACACTCCTAAACCTTGTGGAAAGTCTTCCCAGAAGAGTTGAAGCTGTTATAGCTGCAGAGGGTGGACCGACGTCATCATAAACCCTACAGATTAAAGATGGGATGTGACTGAAGTTCAAATGTGAGTAATTTCATTTCATTTTCATTTCATGTTTATTATACAGGAAAGTATTAAAAGTAACAGAGTTACAGTTTAAAACGGGCCTGACCCAGTGAGAAGCTGATTTCCAGCAGGTTCCTGTTCTGCATTACATATAACAAGTAACAGGGACAAAGCACATCATACATCACATTTACATACAACAAAAGGCAAACATAGACATCAGACTTAACAAAGACAGTAGTTTAGAGGTCAGTGTTTGCAAGTGTATGTATTGAGGAGTAGTAGTTTATAGTGTTTTTTGAATTGTGTGATGGATTGTAATTCTCTAATGTGTTGAGGAATGTCATTCCAGACTCTGGTAGTGTGTATGAAGGATCTCTGCCCAAAGCCATTATTGCATGAGGGCACTGGGTGGAGGGCCATGGAGACTGACCTAGTGACACGCACTTGAGGCATGTTGTGTGTTGGTAAAATAGAGATGAGTGTCAAGACAGGTGAGCGAATACTTTTGGCAATATAGTGTAGTAACTTAACAAAATGGAAATTCAGGGGTTTTGTCAAGGAAATGTCATGGAATTTTACATTTGACTTAAGAGTGGGAACCCCGGACATTGTACAAGACAAAAGTGTTTGTAACAGCAGTACAGTACATCCGAACACATTCAATTCAATTTTCAAATTCTTGTCATTTTCTTTTATTTTCACAACATAAAAACACAGACAATCAGATGCCTACTGGTCTACGCAGTGGGTCAACAGTCGTATCCAGAATTGTGGATGTCGCTGACTGTCCAAAACGGACAATTCTCCTTGTAGCAGGTTCAATCTGGAGGCAAAATGCATGAAAATGGCGGTAGCTGGCAAATCTGTGAAAAAGATCAAATTGCATTGTAAGACCACGTTGGATTGTATCCATACAGCATAAGCAGCGGAATTGCAATCAACTTTTCAAAATGTCTCCCATGAAGTAGTGCATGTCACATGTATTACATTTGTGCTTCAGTATCAGCATCTTCTTTGAGAAGCGGTTTACAGTCCTACGTGGAAGTTTGTGTGTGTGTGTGTGTGTGTGGGGGGGGGGGGGGGGGTGGATGTCTATATTGAAAACATCCATTCTCTATTGCTTAATATCTGGGCTAATAATAATAATAATACATTTTATTTGTATTGCACTTTATATTATGGACAATCTCAAAGTGCTACAAAATTATAATGCAAATGGATAACAGAGATGAGGAGTTCCTGTAGGTAGAGGGGAGCATGTCCATATATGCACTGGTGGGTGAGGAGTGAGATCTTATACTCTATTCTGAAATTAACCGGGAGCCAGTGGAGACTTTTCAGAATGGGGGTGATATGTTCATGCTTGCGCACCCTCATCAGGATCCTGGCAGCACTGTTCTGGATGTATTGAAGTCTCTGGATGCTCTTGCCAGAGATCCCAATGAGGAGTGCATTGCAATAGTCCAGCCTGGAGGAAACAAAGGCGTGGATGAGCTTCTCTGCATCGCCCAGGGTGAGAGTTGGACGAAGTTTGGCAATGTTCTTGAGGTGGTAAAATGAAGTCTTGCAGAGATGTTTGATGTGGGTGTCAAAAGTGAGTTGTGGGTCCATTTTAACACCCAAGTTGGTGACAGATGACCTAGCTGGCTAGGACCCAGATACAGTGAGGGGCAGTAGCTTCACTACTTGTAGCGAAGACACTAGCTTAACTACATTTTTTCAGTAGCTTGGTGGTAGATTTTCTGAAGCAGATAGCTTTTCAATAGCTTAGCTGTTTTTTTTTCATGTGGTGCATTTGTGGAGCTCAACGCTTCCTTCTGACCAACGATACATCAATCATTTAAGCTATATTCTTTATAATTTTGAAAGACAAACAAATTTTCCATGACAGAGATGAAGCAACGGAATTGTGTTGGCAAAGATGTTGGTAGTCTATTGTGGGGTTTTGTTAAGCAATGTCTATGAAATTGGCTGTCGAAACAATAAAGTACTTAGAAGTGTTAGAGTTAAGAGCTTGAGTTACAGTAAAAAGTTAGCTTACAGTTTATCCTGCAAACTTAAGAAATGGGCAAATCTAATTTGGGCAACAAAGCCTATACACACTTTCTCAGTAGGCCACATATGCACACTCCTCTCAGTATGCTTTACCTTCCTGTCACTACTATGTGCAGCCTGTTTTTCTCAAATTGATTTTGGATATTGTTTTTGAACTGAACATGTGTTATAGCATGTGTACATCAAGGCAATTAAGTTACTTATTTTATGCTGAGTTATGTTGGCTATTTTATTGCCATACACTTACTTGTCATGAAGCTGGTTTACTTTATTGGTTTGGAAATTAAAAAGTATCTTCTGATGTAACAAACTACTTTAGTGAAATGTATAACTTCAACATTTAGTCTTTAGGTAGCTTTTGTGTAGTTAAGCTTCATTTAATATAGAGCAGCTGGTAACTTGCCCATCACTGCCCTCATATTAATATGTTTTTTAAACAGTCAACAAATAATGTCTGCCTTTGTCTGAAATTAGAAATTGGCAGCCAAATGATAAACAAGTGTAACATAAAAAGCACACACAGAAGGAGGAGCAGAATTGACTCTGAACTGAAGCAGCCTAAATGTAGGCTATAACTTTTTTCCTACCTGGTATAAATGTCCTCATCGGAGCTCTTGGAACTTTCTAGTAACGACAACTCCTCCAGTCGCTTCTGTAGCTGATGGCCTGCTGCTGTGCTGAAATTTTCTCGCATGCCAGATCCAAAACTGAAGGTTCAGGATAGTCGTGACACCTCAAAGACACGCTGGCATCGATCAGCTCCTCGTCCTCCCCTTGCCGCTGTGTCCTCTGCCATACGCTTTGCCGAGCGACCGACAGGCTGAAGTTGTTTTCAGGCGAACAACACGGGTTTCAAACAGCGTCGGCCCCTTCAGTTATATCTCCCGACATAAAATGCCGACTGCAGACCGTAGAGTGTCTTCGTATCACGAAATTATCACGCATAATGTTTCGGACCCATATCGATTTGGCAGACTCAAGGCCCCATCATCCCCAGACACAGCATCTCAGCATTAAAACTGCTGAGCGGATGTTGCCGGTTTTGATTTATTAATCATCGTGACATTTTAATGAAGACAAATACAGGAACGTTTTAGTAAAAAATCAGAATTGTACTATAATTAGCCCAATTTCACAGTTACTTCAGAGGAGATCACCTACCGCTGCAGGTAACTAGCGTTGCAATGTGCGGAAGTGAAAAGCGGAAGTTCTGAATTCTGTTTTCCGGTTCGAACGTTGATTGTTCCACACAGAGCCTATTCTATCTCCTCAGCGAGCGAGAGGCTCGCTAGTCCCAGGGAGAGTGAAAACCGACAGGTCACGTTAGGCCGTGCTCTCCCTGCAGATTAGTGGCGACTTACGGGTACGTGTACCCCGGCCCACGAACTGTGGGGTTAGTTACTGTTGTTTAGGACCCTATTGAGTTTAGCCTCCGGTACCGAGTTTTGCTGTCGGTCCATTTAGCTTGTTTTGAGGAGACCACGTACTGGACGTTGGTCCATAGGCCCTCAACTCCATGGCTGGACCCTTTGAGCGATCTCCTGCTGCTGAGAGGGACTCGCTTGTTTCCTCCGGTGCTGAGCCCACCGGCGGACGGACCCATTGAGAGGGACTTTATCGTAGCCTCCGGTGCTGGACCCACCGGAGCTCCCCGGCCTCCCCAGGACGACTGTGTTTCCTCCGGCTGCCCACCGGAGGACCGACCGCCCTGCTGACTGGCCTCCCTCGGACAAGTTCGTCTGCCTGCTGGATGCTAGCAGCTACCTCCGGTGCGGAGCCCACCGGCGGACTGTACCGCCCTGCTGCCGCTGTTGGCAGGCTGACAACAACGTCTCTTCCTTGGCTTTCCGTTCCTCGGAGTCTCCCGGTCTGATGATCGGTTTCGGTCGTGAGTACACTTACACTGACATACATTACACGTCTCGCCTCGACCGGCGAAGTGGATGGGATGTGCAGCAGTTGCTGCCTAGCATACTAGTGGACTAACGACGAGCTCCGACGGGGAAGCGCTTGGGGTTGGATTTAGTTGTTGTCATGATGTATTCTGTATATTTGATGTTTGTTAGCACATGATGGATTGTATATCTGTGTTACGCTTTCCCTGAAGATTATTGTATGTTGTTTGTACTGTCATGTCTTCCATACTGGTAGCAGCTAGCAGCTAGCCGCTTCACTGTTTTAGATTAGCGAACGTTAACGTTCGCTTCTAGTCTGTCAGGGGTAGCAGCTATTGTTTTTCTCTTTCCACCGCTTCCTTTTGAAGCTTTCGAATATTTACTTTTACTCTTAGTAAATAAATACTGTCTGTTTGTTTATTATAATTCTGGGTGTATTGGCCATTTATTTATTAGTGCAAACACCATTAGTTTAATGAACACTTGTTATGTTTCCCATACATTTTAATTAGTTCTGTAAGAGTACATTTAATACACGAGCTTTCAGGTGAGTGTAGTATTCCTACAGTGGAGGCACCGCGCTATTATTCTCTTGTTGTTTAAATGCTAGTCTACTGGTAAATCAGGGATGTTTCAGCCAGCTCACCACACCACCGCTGAGAGCTCGGGATCCTGTTTAGCGCCACTGCTTCTATAGCCCGTTTTACATTGCCTGTAACCAGTGCCTTATAACGCACACCTGTCAAGATGGGGTTACATGTAGACAGCCAGTTAGGAGTTTTAATTGAAGGTTCCCAACGTCGGATTGCACCAAAACATAGCATTCTAACAGTCTAACATTAATTAAGCCTAAGTCTTGATTAACAGAAAATGTATATAGTTGTAATATGAATGTACATGATTACATATCGACGCCTTATTAAACTTATCGCCTAAGTCATTTTTTTTCAAATTTCATTTTTTTTTCATAAATCTTATCCTCTTTATGCCTGCCACCTCTGGTGAAATTGATAAAAATCTTAAATTACTTAGAACATGTATTTTTTCCCAATAATTACAATTGCCTAAATCAATAGGTCTTGATAGTGTGACTTAGGCAATATTAATTTTGCCTAAGTCAAAGTTAATTTGACTTAGGCAATTTTACATGTGTCTTAAAATGGCGAGAAGGAGAAGGAAATTGTTCTCTGTAGATGAAGTTATTGACATGAGCCAGGGGTCATACCCAACTGGTAAGTATAATGAGAATTTGTATAACATTGGTCAGGCTATAGGCTGAATAGTGATCAGTTATGTTTTGTTTTTATTATATTAAGTCAGCCTTGGGCTACTGTATAAGTGAAATAGCATGGTCAGGCTATAGGCTGAATAGTGATCAGTTATATTTTATTTTTATTATATTAAGTCAGCCTTGGGCTACTGTATGTGAAATAGCAAGCCCATGAAGCTATCATTCAGAATGGAGCGGCTACACAATCTGTGGCTACTAAACTTTGTCTTTTCAAAATGTTTCAAATAGCCTACATGGTTTTCTTCTAATATTTCCTTGTTTCTTTTCAAATGAATCATTGACTTGTAGGATCATCTAGCAGCTAGATCATATTATCCTTACCAGTTACTAACAAGTTAATTGTCCCACACACACAGCACACTGCCCCCCCCCCCCCACACACACACACTCACACACATCCATCATTCACCCCCTGCAGCTTACTCTCACCCCCCCCCCCCCCCCCCCATCACACACACACTGCCCCTTACCAGCGTCTTATTAAGCTACATACATACAACATACTGCCCGCCACCCTCTGGATCATCAGTACGCCTAGTAAGCCTAATAGGCTGCAGTATTCTTAGTCTTACAGAGAGCTGTTGAATTTTGCAATTCCATACATACTGTGGGCCTATACTGTATATGAAAAAATAAAATTGCACAAAATGACAATACATTGTAGCCTGGCTATCACCAGACTAAGCTCAATATTTTGAGATTGAATATTAGTCTGGGGAGTCTGCGCTGTATTTCTATTGCACAAGAGGCATGATCAATGGGCATACTGTAGTTCAAATGACTGTATGCTTGGATAGTCCTTCAACCAATCAGACCAATGATCCGGGATAAGCCAGTTTGTGATTGGTTCCAGCAAACGTGGAAAGGAAGCAAGAGAGATACATGTGCAGGTTTCCAGCCTGAACTGCAGGGTAGATTGGGCTGGGTATATTTACCCAGTATAGATACATTGGGATATGATGTCAATCTGGCCTTCGTTAGCAGCATTTGTTCACGCATAACAGCTACCGACAGAGAGAAAAGGGGAGAGAGTAACAAGTCAAACTAACGGTCAGTGGCATTTGAAAGGGAACATCCAGAGTTCTTCTCACCCATTTTCATTGATATCGCAAATATCTCATGACTTGTCAATGGCCTTTAATGAAATATCCATCCATGACCTTTTGCAACTTGTAAGTACAGTAGGTATTCACAAATGGGGTGGCCTGGAGCCCTTTAAAGATGCAGTCAGCGATTTTCAAGCTCATCACATTTTATTTTCACATTCAGCAATCATCTCTTCACCATCCACTATTTCACCATCCCATTTCGTGACACACTGTAAAAAATGTTTTTTTTTTTTTTTTTTTAAAGAACGGTCTCTGAAAACTGGAAACAAAGTGGGGGCACCAGATAGTGCCTTCATGCCAACCATAAACTCTAAAGACCTAACTTTAAAAATCCTGACCTACAAAAAAGTGTGTTCATGAGATCAACTAGGAAAGCAAATACAGGAAAAGCATAAATTACGTTAATATAACGGCTTATTCTATCTTTAGTAGGCCTAGGCTAATTACCTTTGACTATTAATGAGACTGAAAGTCGCCTCGTGTTGTTGCAAGGGAGACCACCGTGGTTGGAGAATACAGTAGGCCTATTGATAACGTTCCGTGTCACTGACGAGACAGTTTATCACAAACCGGTAGGATAGGCCTACTTTTAATTATGACTGTTGTCGGCCCCAGCCACGCCACAAGAACTCTTGACATACAGAATGTAGGAGCCCAACTCACACAAGTCTCCTCATAATCTCCACACTGATTCCCCCCAAAACACACACATCACACCCCGGAAGGGGGTGGCACCCCAACCATTGGCCCAGGTAACAGAGCCTATCAGAACATCTAAGACATTAACTGTGCCCACATACTTTCTAAGAACTTAGACACGCTACAATATATAGTAGGCTAGTGATGTCAAGTCGCATAACTCGGGACACCAGACTTCTGAAGTCTTCCAAGCAAAAAAAGCCTTGTTCTATGGCTTCACGTTTGAGCAAAAGCCTTGTTCTATGGCTCAAGTGTTTAAGAAAAAAGCCTTGTTCTGTGGATTCAGTGTTGTATGTTCAACAGCTTGCATTCGTTTTTCTTTTCAGACAACTGGCAGAAACGTTAGCTGATGGGCCTTGGGTGGAGAAAACAGGAAAAGATTTTGATGTAACTTTACTATATTACTGTATATCTTGGAATTTAATTTTGCACAGTGGACACAGTACACTGCAGTGGTTGTCAACACCATATCTGAGTTACTGTGTATGACTTTTCAGCCATTTCCGGTACAATCAGATGGAGAGAGCTGCGGGATCTACATGCTAATGGTGAAATGCATACATTTTACACACATATCTTCCTGTTTGTCCTACATCTCTGTAACAGTTATCTTTATCTTCCACAGTACGCCCTCTGCATCTGTACTGGTGCCAAATTTGACTTTTTGGATGTAAGTTATAATTCATAAAATGTATACCATGGAATTAAAAAAAAAAAAAAAAAAAAAAGTTGCCAATGACAATGTCTGTTACAGAATGACATATCATCCATTCGGAAGTGGTGGTGTCTCCAAATTTTGGAGAAGTGCGCAATCGCAAGGTAGGACACATTTCAAGCTGTTAAACATAGGTCTGCTTTACAGTTGCTATATCAAAAGCGCCATACTCTGTCATACTCTGAAAAGGCATGGGCAGCACTTTGGGAAACGTTTCGCCTACTGGTCAGCGGAGGCGAAAGAAGTGATTGCAGGCACCCTACCACCAATATTTCGGATTGCTCCCCCCCAAAAAATTAAGGTATGGCCAAACTAACGGAAAACCATTGCATTTAATACTTATGATTTAATGTTATATGATTTTTGCAGATGCTTTTGTATAAAACAATACAAAAGCTGAGAATGAACAGTCAACAAATGTAAAATATGTCCATTTTGAAATGCTCCATTTTTAATCCATACAACATTCGTTACCACTGCTACACAGATGATACCAAAATGTGTATATTTTAAAATTGAATGAAGATTCCTGCTGATTGAGCAACCTTTTTTTCGCCAGTGTAATATCAATGGTCTATAGCCCAATGACAACCAAATCCTGTAATGTAAACCATAACTCATAAGAACCACTTAATTACTTTATGCTAAAAAAGATGTGTCTTTAGGCCCCTTTTGAAAGGCTCAAAATGATCAGAACCAGAAAGTATCTATCTATCTATCTATCTATCTATCTATCTATCTATCACTGGGAAAGTCATTCCAACAATGAGGAACTACTGGGGGAAAAAAACAGTCTTGAATTTGTAAGAACCTTGTGACTTAAGATATTTTTACTTTATCAAAGGAGGAGCAAGTAGAGGTGGAGGAGCTGCCAGTCGTTTTAAAAGACATGTTCGCGGCAGAGTATGTGGTGAGGAACAGCCCTGGGCTGTTCTCAGGTCGGGTGCAGGTCCCATCATTTCTTGGAATGACACATGAGGACCAACAAAGTGCCCTGAGGGTGTTGAGGGAGATGGAGGAGTGGGATGCCAGAGAGCCATTTACATTTATGTTTGAAACCTTTGAGGACATGGAAACCTTCATGGTGATTTGCAGGGACACAATGAAGCTCCACATAAATGCTGGATGCGGGTTGCACAGCCCCCCCACATAGGTCCCTCTCACCCATCCCCCACAACCCCCCCCCCCCCCGAGGTATGAACTCTGGGCACAGCGCCTCTCACCCCCACTCCCCCCACCCCCTGAGGTAAGGACTCTGGGCACAGCGCCTCTCACCCCCACTCCCCCCACCCCCCCTCCCCCTGAGGTATGGACTCTGGGCACAGCGCCTCTCACCCCCACTCCCCCCCCCCCCCCCCGAGGTATGGACTCTGGGCTCAGCGCCTCTCACCCCCACTCCCCTCCCCCCCGAGGTATGGACTCTGGGCACAGCGCCTCTCACCCCCACCCCCCCGAGGTATGGACTCTGGGCACAGCGCCTCTCACCCCCACTCCCCCCACCCCCTGAGGTAAGGACTCTTGGCACAGCGCCTCTCACCCCCACTCCCCCCACCCCCCTCCCCCTGAGGTATGGACTCTGGGCACAGCGCCTCTCACCCCCACTCCCCACACCCCCCCTCCCCCTGAGGTATGGACTCTGGGCACAGCGCCTCTCATCCCCACTCCCCGCATCCATCTCAATCTCCATCAACCCCCCCCCCCCCCCCCCCCCACTTAGCATCTCTCAGCACCTCCACCACCACCAGCAGCAGCAGCACCTCCAGCACCTCCATCAGCACCTCCAGCAGCAGCACATCCACCAGCATTAGCAGCACATCCACCAGCATTAGCAGCACCTCCACCACCACCACCACCTCCACCATCAGCATTTCCACCAGCAGCAGCAGCTGCAGAACATCCACCACCACCATCAGCACCTCCACCACCACCACCACCTCCACCATCAGCATTTCCACCAGCAGCAGCAGCTGCAGAACATCCACCACCACCATCAGCACCTCCACCACCACCAGCAGCATCAGCAGCAGTGCCTCCATCAGCAGCAGCACCTCCACCACCAACTGCAGCAGCAGCACCCACACCACCAGCAGCGCTTCCACCACCACTGAAGCGCTTTACAATTTTTAAAAAGCTCAGGCAGCAGCTACAATAAAAAGATTCCTATTGAGTAATATGTATCAAGTCACTGTGTTCACACCATGCATTCAAGCAATTTCCTTGGTCAGTTTGAAATAGTCTACTGTGTTTCCCCAAACGTTGTTTAGCCCAGTTATTTCTTGTTCAATTTAGATTCATGTAAGTACATGCCATTTGCTAATCAGACTCAAGCCTCTGTACTAGGCACAGAACAGATAAGAAACCAGGGCACCTTATGTGTGATCATAAAAATGGGAAAAACAAGTTATTTAATACCTTGATGAATTGCCCAAACAACACTGAAGACATTGTTTTATATAGATTGGTTATAAAGGTAGATAGATATGTTTAAGACAAAGACTGCACATTCAAGTTCAACAATATTAGCAGTTCAGCATTTCAGCCTCAACAGCGACATTGGAACCCACGTCGTTCGTCTCGAAAGTCTTTGATAATAGCCTACTGCTGTAGGCTACACTGACCTCAGATTGAAACACGGTAGGTGAAGTAGGTCTCATATCAATAACAATGAATCACAAAGGGTATCTGTTCTCAGATATTCTGTATTTGTTTATGGACATTTGTTTGATACAAGTAATTGTAGTATGTGTACATTTAATCCAGTATTATATTCATGGAGAATTGAGAATTGTTGAGACTTTTATTTTGACACACGCAGGTAGGCTACGTTGTTTACATCACTGAGTGTAGTAGTAGAAGAAGAAGTTAAAGCATGGTCGCATCTCTAAGTTCTCTGTTGAAGTTTCGCACACCCACGACAGCATTGGCTGTGAGTTCATTATTTCTTTCTGTCATTGCTTAACCTGCATTATTTAGGTAACCTAGCTGTAATGTCTCAGTGAACTTATTGACAGTTCGTTTGAATGAATGTTAGCCTATCTTTCGCGCTGAAATGCTAGCGTAATGTTACGTTTATGCTACATATTCTGATGTTAATTTAGCCTGTAACGTGTGAGTGGGCAATTTCGTCAATAAAGGAGCAAGACGCTCATTGTCCTGACTTGAGAGTTTGGCTTGCTGTTTAACATTGTTAACGTACGGGAAGTAGCCTACAACACATTGGGAGAACAGTACAAAGGGGATTGTAGATGAAAACTAGAAAATGTAATTCCATGGAAGGAATTACCATTGCATGTAAATGCAAAAAGGTTGCTGACTGTGTAAAACATTGTATTAGGCCTAGTTAAAAAGACAACTAGGCTACACAGAAGAATAGATAAATAACTATAACCCAATTACAATTCCACTGAAAAGTCACATTTAAAAAGTGATATATGAAAATGCATCAAAATTGTGGATATAGGCTATTATGGAAAATAACTCTTCATTTGTTAGAATTTAAAAGACTGACATGAAGTTGCCAACTTCAAACGAGTTGCAAGAGCTGACACTTTAGTAGCCTACATTGAAACGACTGGCAGGACAGCTATAGCCTTCATATCTACACTAATGCAGGTTAAAAGTAGGCCTAGGCCATAGGCTATAGACTTAGACACCATTGGAATACAGAATAGGAATTGGAATACCTACAATCTCAAACAACGCCAATCAACGATGATGCAGCAACAGGTAGGATATCTAGCAAATGTAACGTTAGCTTACAGTAGGATATGTTATGTAGGCTATATTACAGGATGACGAGCTAGTATGTTCTTCGAAGTGTCTCCAGGTGTGTGATTGTCCTAATAGGAATGCACAATGAGCTGTTAACAAAGGTTTTTAATTTGTGAATGATACCGAAAGCTTTAAATGATTGCCTGGCTGGCAAGTCCCTATAGCTGAAACGACTAGCAGCTAGCTTGCTAACAAACAAACGTGAACATGATATAGCAATGCAGTTTGTGGTGGAAACGACTGTGAGTAGGCTTGAACCTAAATGTCTATCAGGTTGGACTTCACTTAAAACGCTGAGTGAAGATCGGTGTCGTATAGGCTGCTCTGTGAGATGGCTAAAAGCCCTTGTGTAAGCCCTGTTGGCCTTGCAGCCTACCCGACGTTAAACCTAGCCTGGAGCAAGTTTGGTTGTCGTTAGCTAAATACAGTGTTCATTTACGTTGACGTTAGGTTAGATTGTCTTCAGCTGTTGATAACGTTACCGAGAGCAAACCGGTTACTGTAATGATATAAACAAATGTAAGGAGTAGCAGCTAGCCTAACAGGAGACAAGACGACAACGTCCTGGGTTACAGTACAGCTTAATGAGTAGACATAACATTCAGGTTCAGCCTGGTTTAGCGCAGTGGTGGATCCTTGATTACGGACAGCTGAGCACTGACGTAACAGAGGCTTCGTTGCCGCCAAAGCTTCTCAATGTTAACTCTATGAGAATTTTTAATTCTTTTATCGTAAATATCTTAAAAAGTATAAAGTTCACAACTGTGAAAAATACATTCGTCAAATCTCCGTTAGAAGACCTTTGTATGAGTGCTTGAATGACGTCAAACGGTTAAGTGGTTTTAGCGTCAGAAACCGTTGATTTTGGTCGGAAAAAGAATAATAACTAGAAAATTACCAGTGCATGCAAAAGCAAGACATAAGATAAAATGTGAAACAAACTTAAATTTACAAACAGTTGTGGACAGAGGAAGGTGAGGGAAGGGGGGGGGGGGGGGGGGCTTAGGGGCAAACCGTTGTGTTTCGGTTAATGTTCTAATGTCTGAATTGAAGTTGGTCAATAAAGCTTGACGGCTGGATCAGGATCGGCGATTGAATGATGATTTATTGTTGGTACAATAAGTGAATAACAGACACAGTCTAAGTCTCGCTCAGTAAAACTGACAGAGTCCTCGTAGTGTGAATTGCTATCAAGCGTGGCACATAGTATCTTGCGCGTGATGCTATGCGGTTGGCTTCTCGATCCGTCTCAGCGAGAAATACAATAAGGAAACATTATTATACTCCTAACATGAATCAAATGTAAACGTGGCACAAACTAAACGTGGCACAAACATGTGGAAAAACCCAGCTCTGACCCAGATACAATGGCTCCGGCCCTCGGCCCATGCTATCACCCATATCTGGATGTTCTAAGCTACAAGGCCTTCTCTGACCTAAACATGGCCAACTGTGCAGCTAATATCAGAGCTTAAAGGATCCCATTCTATGGTGAACACATCAGAATACAGTCAGAATACCCCAGAATTCAACAAAAGTCCAACCAACCAGCTGCTTCTCAGTAGTAACTCTTCAGCCAGGCAGAGCAGCTAATTGGTGAGATCACCTGTGTTTAAGTGCACAGATAGAACCAATACGTGATTGGACTTTTACTCTCTGAAGCTTGACTTTTCTAACCTGACTTTCGCCAGATCCTGTAGTTCGCTGTCTGCTTCACACAAGGATCTGGAACTTCTCGACAGGAGATGTATTTATGAAGGCGGGTCCTTGTAAAACATCCTCGCATGTGATTTGATAAACCACTTGCCTGTTATCCTGAATGACTTGCTAGGCTTCTTCAAGCTCATGCCAAACCCGGTCGGAAGAAGAGTAAAAACATCCTTGCCACCAATAAATGTCTTCAAAACTATTCTCTGTTCATCTTTTAAAGAATGAATACTCGATAGATTCGACAAAACGGTTGAAATAGCAGAATCAATGTCAGCACAAGACTCCTCGCTGTGTGCCGCCATTGTTATTTGAATCAAACACTCGCTTCGGCGCTCCTGATTGGTTGCTCATTTTTTGATCACTGGCAGGGGTTTGGATTGCCCTCACGTCCAGACCCTTGTGTGGAGCTCAGCGAAACGCCTCTGGTGGAGCATGGCGGAACTACAAGGGTCTGGCGAGAGTCAGGCTATGACTTTTCCACCTCTGAGTGTGAGTGCGTGTGAGTGTGCGTGCGTGCGTGTGTGTGTGTGAGTGGATGTAAGGAGCATGGCTTTCTATGATGCAGTGAAATGGAAGAGTTAGGTTAAGGTGAGAATGTTGTGGAGTGCATGGAGAAGTGTGGTATATATGAAGTGCTGCAGTGAGGTGTGTGTGTGTGTATGAGTGAATGGGTAGACAGAGAGAGCTGATAATGCAGGTTCAATTTAACTGGCTGTCAATTAAACTTCAGCAGCTGGCTCTTGACACAGGTGCAAATCAGCTTAATCAGCAGTGCAGTGCGATAGACCTCTGAAGTTCGCCTACAAAAAAGCTTCCCATATATGGGCAGTTGGCTTCAATTAACTCCCGGATCTCCTTATATGGGCAACAGGGCAGCTTCAGAGGTCTATGAAAAGTCAATGGGGAAAAATATTTTGCTAATATTTCAAAAAGTATCAAGTTTACAGAACTGAAATATACATAGACTTAGTCTTATTTTCAAGACCTACGTAACAAAGTTTGAACCAAGTTTCTACGTTAAACGGTTGAAGCTAATTAGGACCTGGTTAGGAGAATAAGAAGAAGAAGAAGAAGAAGAAGATGCCCAGGAAGAACAGAACAGTGCATTTGCATGCACTGTAATAAGAAGAAAAGGGATAACAGTACATTGCATTTACATGCAATGTAATAAAATACCTCGTAATGCACATCCTAGCATAGAATAGCTTAAGATGTCTAAAAACAACACAACATCCCCACACTACAGGTCACAAAAAATCAGAATGTTGGCAAAGCTGTAGACGTCAATACACGGTGTTGAATCAGTACTTAATTTAAGTACATTTCAAAAACAGACACACTGTGAACTGCATAATGAATAAGTCTACATAAAAATATGCTTTATTATTTTTCGATTGCCCACCAAACAAACACCTCGTAGGCTAATGCATATTCAAGCATAGCATAAACTAGTCCTACTGTTCAAACTTTTAAAAACATCACAACATCCCCACAATAGGCCTAGCGTCGATTTGCGGTTTTTCGATCGGTGACAACAATTTACATTTAATTGTTACATTTAATTATAATATCTTAGAACCGTGAACTGAATAATAACTTACGTAAAACGTAACCAACAAATATATACCGTCAGTTGTGCCGCTTGTTGGCCGTCAAGTGTTTTAAGACATGCGCAGTACAAATTTCACAGAGGAATCGTTACGTTTCCTATTTCGTCATTATGCGCATGCGCAGTACGAATTTACAGTCAGTCACGGATCGTGAGCTAAATTAGCTTGCGCGAGCTAAATTAGCTTGCGCAAGCTAGACGTTGCTGGTGTGTAATTATCATAGACCTAGCAGCTAAAAGAAATATTGCGTTTGGTGGACACAGCACCTATATCAGCAAATAAACCTAAATAAGTAGGTAACTTGTGTTATGGAGTACGTTTTCAATGGATATACAAGGTGGCAGCTGAGCTAACTGCATAAATAAAGCATACTTACAGTGAGCCCTCAGTCACCGCCGTTTCAGCACTCCATCAGCGAAAAAAACGTTATCCCAGGGATCGGAGAAGTCGTAGCAGCCCTATGGTAGCAGCTAACTGTTGTTGATAGTGGTATGGAGATAGTGCTACCAGCAGAGGAACCAGCAGCTGGCTACAGAAATGGTGGCAATAGTGTTTCAATGTTCAGTACTTAAATGATTTCGACCGAATAACAACTGCCGGTGCCCGGTGGCTGTAGCGTGTTTACTTTCACCATAACTGAACTTTACTTTGAGCAGACTACACCTAGAATTTTAGAGCTGACTGGCCAATCAAAGACACGTTCCCTAATGAATATTCATGAATCTTCCCCTACCATCCTGTAAAAAAAATTTTCGCTAGCCAACTAGCTAGCTGCTAACTGATAACGTTGACTCTGAGAAGGAGCATTGTGTGTCTGAATTAATAAATGCACATCGCTTCACTTCATGTGCGTGCTTGTAATAGTTTATCGTGTAAATGTACCAAACACACGTTTGGAGTGTTGAAGTCTGAAATGAGCGAATGCTAATCAGCCTTTTTACAAGGTTAGTGCTGGCTTGTGTTATGCTAAAGCTCAATGACGTTCACTAACGTTAGCTTGGCTAGAACTCCTCTCGTCCCAGTTCAAAGAATAGAATAGAATAGAATAGAATATATACTTTTTTGATCCCGTGAGGGAAATTCAGTTCTCTGCATTTAACCCAATTTAACCGAATTAGTGAACACACAGCAGACAGTGAACACACAGTGAGGTGAATCACACAACCCAGAGCAGTGAGCTGCCTGCCCAACCAGCGGCGCTCGGGGAGCAGTGAGGGGTTAGGTGCCTTGCTCAAGGGCACTTCAGCCGTGGTGGACTGGTTGGGGATCGAACCGGCAACCCTCCGGTTACAAGCCCGATGCTGGGGCTGTGCCTTCGCCTGCTCTGTGAGAGATCCGCCGCTGCCATGGGTTCATCAGGAGCCGAGCTTCCGTGCTGGTGTTGTCTGCCTGGACTGGAGGATTGTTGCACTGGACTGGGCTGTCCGCGGACATCTGTTGCGACTTAATCAAGTTCCTTGTCTGTGCGGTAGAGATCGCTTGCGGTCTCTTTCTGGCCCCCAGCCGGAGCTATGTGCGGCCTGTCCGGTGTCTGGCTGGAGAGCTTGCGGAGAACTGCTCTGTGCAGCCGACGCGACCTGTAGCTACCCAGCAAACAATTAACGTTCTGCTATCTTTCACTAACGTTAGCTTTTGGTTCCCCTATGGTTCGTTTTTCAGCAACCTACTAATAACGTTTAGAGAACGTTATCTCCAGGTTGTCAAAACAAATAACGTTCCCCTAACGTTTTTACAACTAAAGAAAAAAACGTTATATTCTGGTTGAATCCCAGCAAGCAAATAACGTTAGCCGCTGGTTCTCCTGTGGTTAGTTTATCAGTAACCTTCTAATACCCTGGAGAGAACGTTAGCTCCAGGTTATCAAAGTTTCCCGAACGTTATTACAACTAAAGAAAAAAACGTTATATTCTGGTTGCATTTCTCTTTTCACACAACGTTGCTACTTAGTTGTTTTTAGGTATCTTATTTGTATAACCATATCGGTATTCTCTGGTTATGTGCGTGGAGTTGATTGATGAAAATCGCCCCAGAGTTTCTATGAGTTTCCAATTGAACACGGCCAGCAGCCACACTGCAAAGTCGGAATAATTTGTTGCAAAATCGACATATAGCCCTATTCTATTCTTCCCCCCTCTGTTGGATTGATATTCGGCCGACCAAAGCCAGCCCGTCAGCTAAAGGGGCCAGCGCGAGAAGCTAGGTTGAGAAACTTTCATCTCGGGTCCGTGAGTTCTGGGGTGTTGGTGTTTTAGCAGACTCAACCTCGCTAACTTTAAGACATTTGGATAACACAGTGTTACAGAAAGTTACTCACGTAGGCTGGCTGTATATCGATCACATTCTTCACATCGTTCTCCATGCACTTGTTCCATTAAGTCCAACAGGCTTTTAAAAAACACTGTACAGGGTAAACCGGGTGGAAGAGCTAGCTAGCCATAGTCCCAGGCAGGCACACAACGATTTCATGCTAACTAATCTGACGAATAGTTTTGGATTAATCCATAATCGATTAGAGTGGCACCTGAAATGCATTCATGTTTTTAAAGCTTTATTTGTTATGAAAATATGATGATGAGGACTCCAATGAATTATTTCTCAAACGTTGAGACTGCATCTTAAACAGCACAATGTTCCCGGGGGAGAATTGTTTTATATTAACACGTAGTCCAAGTTATAGCTGTTACTGTGCTGTTAACTCAGCCTATCCCACAATTCCCAGTCCCAATTTAAAACAAAATAAACCAAAATCCATCATAATTCTGAACCGAGGACTTTTAATGGCATACGACGCAATAAAAACAGCCAGTTTTGAATGTTGAAACAGTGTGTTAGGCTAGCGCCTGCTCTGCTGATGTTTTGATCTGACTAATCGTTTATTATAGGAAAATACACCGTAGACAAGAAAGTATTAGACCTAACCGCATTTAAATACTTAGCTGACACATAGACATATTAACGGGCCGTATTCGTCGCAGTTCAGCAAGCAGCTAATGGTAAGTGAAAAGTCATATACTATATAGTCATCGCCTTAGCCATCAGAGACGTTGGCTCTCCCAGGTTACAGATAGGCTGTCGTCGCAGACGGAGAGTGTGCAGCGAGCCATGCAAGGATGTCACGATAATTCTACATATTTTTTCCCCCTTTACACTTGGTTGCTGGGAGGTTAGGGGAACGTTAATGCAACCAAATATAGTAAAGTTCCCTAAAGGGTAGGAGAACGTTCTGCTAACCAAAATAAACAACCAGAAAAAAACGTAGTATTTTCGTCAAGAAAACTTTCCTGGGGAACCTTGTGGCAACTTTCGCAACTTTCAGGCAACGTTTTCCTAACCAGGAAAAAAACGTTCTAAAAACGTTCTCCTAACCAGAAATTGTTAGCTGGGTAGGCTGTGTGCGGCCTTGTCTGGTGTCTGGCTAGAGAAGTTTGCGGAGGACTGATCTGTGCTTCTGACGCGACCTGTCACCCATTGCCTATAGAGCTCCCCAGTCCCGCCCACAGCCTAGTCCGGAAGTAAAAATCCAATACAATTTCTCCATTGACAATTGGAGAAGAAGCCATAACATCGTAACCGTCCATGGTAGACTTAAAACCAGCTACGATGTGACTAAGCGATTATACCTGCTCATATAGATGTCAAAAGTTAATGGGGGCATCAACCTTGTTTTGAGAAAACAATGCTTTATTCACGATTTAACGAGAGAGTACTACACTACCCGACACCCTAACGTGTAAAACTGGTGAAAGCAGAGCCTTTGATTGGTAGAGATCGCCGTTGCCATGGCAATGCCAAACAAACTGTACTCAGCTTTTCCCGCGCCTATCGTCCAGCTTCGTCTCGCTGGAACTTCAAAACTTAAAATGGCTGCAGGGCTGATCAGGACCGATGTGTGGTCTTCCGAAAAATAACGGTTTTCTCATCTTGAAGGTTGAATTTACTCAATGGAAACGGTAGGAAGTAATCATCTTCTTTTCTCAGATTAATATGGAACCATGTTAAACTATCTTTAGGCTGCAAATGTTGGAAATGTGTTTACGTTTGCAAAGCATCCTGGGATTTGAGTTCTCTATCTCGGAATTTAAGATATGTACACAGTCTTGTACCTTTCGCTTTTTTTACATTTTCTGTTCATTTTTTCACTCGAAATTATAAGTTATATGCTTATGAGTCACATCGTAGCTGGTTAGCCTAAGGCATGGTCTAAAACTCTTTATATCCGAATTTTTCCAGAAGTCAATGGGAGAAATGAATGAGAATTTTACTTCCGGACAAGCACCTCTCTCGGAGGAGGGGCGGGACTGGGGAGCTCTATAGAGAGCCGAAGTCCCGCCCTTCTACTTCCGGTCTATGGGACCTATTTCACGATTTTTTATGCATGGGAGTCAATGGAGAGATAACAATTATTTTTTGGTCCCGTTCGAGTTGGACCGTGCATTTCACATATGATGTGTGGGAATTTAAAAGATCATTTTTCACATTAATACAGTTCTGTTTTTCGTTAGACTTTAAAAGTTGTGTAAGTTTTGTGCGAATCCGTTCAGTGGACTACATCTCTTGTCTCAAACGATGCACGTCACCAACTAGCACACGAGAGGCTGGTTAGTTAGCTAGCTATTATGCTAGTTAACGGTTACATCTTGCTGCCAGCTAAGTCACTTAACAGTAGTGTTTGTACAGTATGAATGAAATACAACTTATCTGATGTGTTTAATCCTCTGACTCATGATATTTTCATCGGCAAGGGGGAAGCTCAAATAAGACCTGTTGCTGGTGCCCGTGGCTGTGAATTGGTCCAACGTCACTAACGCGACTGATGTGTTTGTAGTCGTTGGAAACACGATCTTTCACAATGTTGTAATTCACTAGTTACGACATACTTCTCAAATGTCTTTACATGAAAAATTGTCATTAAAATTGACAAACATCATATGGGTAATTCAAGGCACAAGACAATCGGGACCAGAAAATAATTTATATTTCTCCATTGACTGCCATTAAAAAAAAAATCCAAAGATAGGTCCCATGGAGGCAAACGGAAGGGGCGGGACTTCGGCTCTCTATGGACTTACTTGTTGAGAGCATCGAGCTCCAGCCCAGTGGGCAGCTAGCTGACTTTTGGACTTTTCAGGAACTGCGCGACATGTCTTTCCATTAACCAGCTGGATATGGATTTTTTTAAAAATGTATTACTTATTTGTTTTGTTGTTTGTTGGTTTTGTTTGTTGTCTGTCTTTGTATGTCTTGGTGTCATGGGTACGCGCGTCATGGGCGATTACGCCGCTCCGTCCAGCGTTATTTGTTTTGTGTAGCCTGATTTGTTATTTTGTTTGTTTATGTCTTGGTGTCACAGGTACACTGGCGACTACGACGCTATAGGTAGCAACTTTTTGTCTTATGTTTCTTGTTTGTCTGTTTTGTGTGTTTTTTTTACAGCACTCTGGTCAACTGTTGTTGTTTTTTAAATGTGCTATACAAATAAATTGACATTGAAATGATTTTACGGTCAAATAAATGTGTTTATTTGAGCTAAACAACTTCTAAGTCTTTTTGGGGAGATAAGATGCATAATTATACCTGCAAGTATACCTGTGATTCACAAACAAATTTTAGTTGTTAGCAAATAATTTATAATGATTTAAATGTGGTCAACACTTGGCTCCATGTATTTTGACATGTGATAAGAGGATTGTCATCAAGATGACACATACTTAACTTTTTGAGTAGACCAAGCATGATACAAAATGTAGTATATAGTCCCCGATTTACTTAAAGGGATAATCCGGAGTGAAATGCACTTTAGATCAATTTTTCGGACTATTGGGAGTACATACGTTGAGTTGACACCAAAATCATGTCATTCGGATGTATTTTGAGAAAGTTCGAGCTCACCGTTTTTAGCCAAAACTCGTTAGCCTGGAGGTGACTCGGGCATGTCATTTCGCTGCTACAAAACGCTATTTTTATACCTCTTCTACTGTTCCAAACAACACTAGTACACTACACTTACGTGGTAGTGAGTAGAGGGTCCCTAAAGCCGAACCGAAGTATCCCCACGTCTTTATGTGGTTGGATAGAGAGTCCAGAATGAATTTAATCGAGTCAGTACCTTTCCGGAAATGTCGCTGTTGCAGCTGCCAACGCTATGACAACACTTTATTAACATTTCCGGAAAGGTACGGACTCGATTAAATTCATTCTGGACTCTCTATCCGACCACATAAAGGCGTGGGGATACTTCGGTTTGGCTTTAGGGATCCTCTACTCACTACCACGTAAGTGTAGTGTTGTTTGGAACAGTAGAAGAGGTATAAAAGTAGCGTTTTGTAGCGGCGAAATGACATGCCCGAGTCACCTCCAGGCTAACGAGTTTTGGCTAAAAACGGTGAGCTCGAACTTTCCGAAAAATTGATCTAAAGTGCATTTCACTCCGGATTATCCCTTTAAGAAAGGTGAGGCAACTTTTTGCATCAGATTACTATGTATATAAAACAAGGCTAGTCTTTGTTTAAGCTACTTGATTTCTTGAGTAAATGCTACTTTATTTAGTAAGTAAAACCAACTTGGTTTAATCAACTAGACTTTACTTATAAACTTAAGTTCACGCATTTGCAAAACTAAGTTGACTCTACTTGAAAAATGAAGTTGACTTTACTTGATGAATTCATATTGACTTTACTTCCAAAACTCATTTCCTACAGACAAGAAATTAAGTAGCCGATACAAAGGTCAGTCTTGCTTTATCTACATAATAATCTGATGCAAAAAGTTGCCTTACCTTTTCTAAGTAAATCAGGGGCAATATTTTTTTCAGTGTAGATACATGTTATGAACTTTGTATACACATGAAAACATTCAAAAATAATTGCCAAGTTAAGACAATTAAAAAATCACCAGGTATGGTGTAGAACAGTTTTATCCTATTTTACTTGGATGAAAGAGAGAGAAGGTGACATTCTAAATTCGCCAGGTGATACACGTCCACCACAAACCATAGAATATATTTCCAGTACTTCTTGCTGGGACGAGAGGCTGCATATTTCTTTCGGAGCTGATCATCTACACCGTTCATGTGCTGGTTGTAGCGATGAATAGCCTCTGGTTGTGGCACGACTACTTGTCTGTATCCACCTAACGTTCACAGGTCACCATCTGACGAGGATGTGGAAGACAAGTGTGAGCACTGATCACCACATTGTTGTCATTCCATGCTGTGACGTTGACACCGGCCCTCTGGAAAAAAATTGCTGTCACCGCGGTTCCGCACCAGCCGTTTCAACTCTCTTTTTTGCTTGATTTCCGTGGGGGCACCTTTTCTGTTTGACATTAGTGTTCCACAGGCATATATGTTCTCCGACAACAAACTCCATGAGGGGAATGCTTGTGAAAAAGCGGTCGAAGTAGATCACAGTGATCTAATCTCTGGTCATATCATGCACGACCCTGTATCCCAAACCGTGTAGGCGCTGAAAAGGTGGCTGGTCCCGTTTCCCTGAATATAGCTGGAAGTCTGACATGTAAAGCCTACCTTACATTGCCAGACTTTGCAAAGATTTGGAAAAGATTTTTGAAAGACTACAGTCTCAGACCCTCTCACATCTAAAGACAATTCATTGAGTTTTTAGTCACAGACTAGTCACAGGCCAGTCTCAGATTAGGATTTTGCAAAGACTGTGGTCACTATTTACAAGACTGCTGCTAGATTCCTTCAAATTATTTCCATCGTGCACTAGGCTATACGTCATCATCAACAGGAACTCACATGATAGGCTACTCATATCAAAGTAATTTTTTTCGCGTTTCTGCAGCATTGTTTGATAGTGTGACATCACTAACAGATATAGAGTTGTTCTGTCACGTAGAATAGCCGACTAATAAATTATAAGAAATGAAATAACAAATAATCATAGGCTACAGCTGTAGCCTATTTTGCCCCTTCCGTTTTCGTGTTCGTCGACCGAGGTCACTATTGGTTTTTAATGTTCACGTCACTATTTGCATGAGCCACGACTGAAAAGACTTACGATAATATCAAACATGTTTGATATTGTCGTAACGGCAAAACTAGAAAAAGACTGACTCCGACGGACTTAAAACCGCTAAGATTGGCACCTTACACTAAACGATTTAGATGACGGGAGCGCGCCGAGATTCTAGTACAACTGGCCCGATTTTGGAAAAGTAGTCGGCGACTGTTAAAACAGACCAAAATCGTGCAATGTAAGCCAGCCTTAAGCTGTGTTACAGTCACAACAGGCCCAGAACTTGATGCCAAACTCTTCTGGTTTAGCAGGCATGTACATCCTTAGCTCGGTTCTGCCTTTGAATTCCTTCATGGCCTCATCAATAGATATGTCACGACCGTGTTGGTAACGAAGTTTAAAATTCTGGCGTGCCATATCGAAGACAGGCGCAACTTTAGTTACAGGATGATAATTAACATCAGCCCTCGTCAAACGCGCTGCAGCATTATTGCAGTGAATGTACTGACACAACTTTTGGTACCTGTTCACTGTCATGGTCTGTAGAAAACCGCTGACGCCCAGGAAAGGATCAGTGGACCAGTAATCAACATACTCATACTTCGCATTCACTCCCATCAAAACATTCAACCCAAAAAAGGCACTCATCTCGGCCGCGTCAGTCGGAAACCAGAGGTTGTCAGCTCGGTGTTCTTGAGCGCAGCGCTCCGCATACAAGTTTGTTTTAGTAGCGATCTTCTGAAACATCGTTTCCTCAAAAAAGAGAGAAAAATAATCCAAAGGCGTAGCTGTTTCAACATTGAATGTCCTCGGCAATTTCGGTCCCGAATTCAGAGTAAACTCCGCCATTGTTTGGTCCCTTATAACGCGACTCCACAGCAAATCATCCTCCGTTTCTGTCAGCTCGTCAGAAACATTTTCATCATCTAAACTTTGCCCGTCTTCCTCCGAGGGCATAAAGTCATCCCCGCTAGCAAACCCAGAAAAATTTGACTCATCAGGGTCACAGTCACCAAAGTTTTGAATAAAAAAGCCTGCTTCTTCCTGATTCCTAAATACACGCGCCGCCATTGTTTACTAACTTTCGCTTAGCCTCTCGTTGCTCTGACGCTCTGAGGTAACTAGGGAAGTAACTTGTCTTTTTTTCCCCTCATAGTTCGACCTCTGGTTCGACAAACTTTGGAAAACCCCGCGAATACGTATCCCTAACTCCTATTTGTTAGTACACTGTTGCTAGGCTTCAGATCTGCCAATCAGATTATCTGTTAGAAAGGCAAACACGGAACCGTCAAAACCCATCTTTATAGACCCCTGCTGAGCCTACGTCACTTCGTTCGCTGGCGGCAAAACAACCATCAACTGCCATCAGCGACAACACTAAACTCATCCGATATGTCATTGTATTGTAAATCTTAGACATGACCATTTGGGACATAGTTATATATCCAATGATCTATACACCCGCCACTTCTCCTTACTGTATACGCTCGGTTTTTCAATAACGTAATTATAAATATCTGGCCATTCAACGGAGGGCAATCTTGCTACGTCTTCTTTCCATTCACTTAGAATGGGGATCTGTCAGAATGATCCCACCTGATAACGTACGTTTTTTCAACGTTTTTTCAAATAATCCTCCCAATCCCGTACACTGAGTGTATGTACATACTGTTTTATATCGTTAGCCATTTCATCAAAGGTTAATTACGGACTAATTTTAGCCGCATTACTAGTGCTTTTCAATAGCCGTCTAACTTTTCTGCCGCCACTGACGTCACGCCACTCCGAATGTTTATCCGTTGTGAAGGGGTCTATTGAAACAAAGGGGCCGTCAATTAAGGATTGGGGGAGGTCGTCAAAAGACGTCTTTATGGGGAAAAGAGTTAAGCCTGTCTGATAGATTCTATGAAAGGCACTGCTTGTAAACAGTCTTTTTTAATAAACTTCCTGTGCATTTCCAAAGTTGTCAGTATCTCGTTTTAAATGTCAGGACCCTCAGAAGTCTACCAATGCAGTGTGGAGTTACTTGGAACCTTTTTAATGGTTTAAAAATAGTGATTTAGCTGCATAGGCTATGTGATGCCCAATCTAATAGATTCAAGCCTACTGCAAGCTAGGCTGAAAACGGAGGAGTTCGGAATGCTGGGGGTGAGCGAAGGTGCGTCTTACAACACGTGTGAGTACACCTTAACATGTTTCGGTACAGTTAAGCTCAATTTCACACCGGAATTCTCCTTTAACGCGGCTTGATGAGTAGCATATAACTCATGCCGTGACAGCAGTTTCTTCATACTAGATCCATACATTATTCTCCTAGCGCACAAAGTGCAGAAGCAAGCTCCTGGTAGCCGGCATTTTTGGCAGCAGCTTCCAAAGGGCGTCTCATCTCTACCCACCTCCTCTATCCATGACCAACGTAATTTATTTTTTACACCTTAAAGGGGACATATTATGCAAAACTCACTTTTTGGTTTTCACTTTCCCTCCCTATAACCCTGTTGAATTACACACAACTTACTTTGTACTTCATCTTTAGGTTCTCCCACTTCCGCTTGGCGGCAGTGGGAGACACCTTCCCTCCCAAGGAGGACTCCTGAATGAAAAGTCTGCAGGGGAAACAGCCATAACAATAAAAAACTATTAGTGGACACATCAGACACACCTAACATTACTAACAACAGTGTTACTTCGTTACTGTAGTTTCAAAAACACAAATATATTTGTACGTACTCGAAACCTTTGACGGCGGCGTTTCTCTTGCCAGTGAAGAGCTCGTCCTTCTCCGTCCACAACTTTATTAGGCGGCGTGTATCCTCGTCCGTCCCTGCGGCATCGAGGGGGGGGGGGGGGACAACTCCGGTTTTACTACAACACTGCTGTTAACAGGTAGGCTAATCGTTTTCTTAGCAGGAATGCACACAATATTACCCTCGATACACACAGCACGGCACAACTGTCTCTAAAATAACAAATTTACCTCAGATCACTTTAGCATTAGTGCTAACGTTAATCAATGTCAGAACACGAAAATAACGCTAGCTTTACATACGGCCTGATCATGTAACGTACACAACAGATTAAACGTATATCACAAATTCTACTTTAAAGTCGATAGTAAACAGTAAAAAAATATAATAAAAAAACGTTACACTAAATGAGCAGGCAAACTAAAGCAGACAAACCGAGATACGATAATAGGCTACAATAGCAAATATAACTTACCTCAACTGGTATTACATAACATCGAAACAACCAACATTTAAATTCAACATTTCTCGTAATATACTTACAAACATCGGTTGTCACCGCTGTCGCTGCTGCCGCTGTATCAGTCATTTTGTCTTGTTTGATTTTCCCGGCGATTTGTCTTCTACGGTTATCGGGTACCCGCTGAATTGTGGGATAGCGTAGTGACCAACCGTTGTATACTGCGGCGGTAGTATGCCATCCGGGTACTTTTCGCCTACTAGTCGCTGCCTACTAAGCATTCGGACGTACTACTACTGTGACGTACTGCGAGTCGACTCGCCTACTATATAGTACGTTAGTATGGGTATTCGGATGCAGCCTTTCTTCTTCAAAATAAATAGCTAATTTCATTTTTCTGTGATATTCTTGTAAATCGTGTTGTAGTTGTTGTTTTTGTTCTTTAAATAAATTAAGTGCTGGTGAATGTAAGTCCTTTATATAATAAGTTGAGTATGTGTCTGTAGTTGAGTATGTTATTAGGCCCCTCCCGATGTGGGGCGAGTCAATTTAGATAGTGCAACCAAGGTTTTAGTGTATTCTCTGCCGTTTGTTTGGTCCAATGTATGCCATCGACTTCTGTGTGGAAGAGGGTCTTGGGTAGTAGGGGGATGGAGTTATAATTGCGTGCTATGTTTGTTCATGGACTTAATGTTCGATCTCTCGCTGTGTGGTAATGTTGCAGAGTAGTAAAGCATGGGTATCCCAAGTTTGTGCGTGTGGAAACTCAGTGCCTGCAGCTTTAAGGGCCCTCTGCATTTGCTTAACAACAGTTTCTTTTATTTTGCAGATCTGCTGTTTATGCCAAACAAGAGTATGATGTTTTCTATGTGGCTGTGGACCTGCGCTGTTGACAGCAGTGCATCAGCATGGAGAAAGTTAGCCCCTGGATAGCTATCTATCTGTAGCTCCTGGTGATCAAAGGAGGTGATTCTGCTCAGGTTGGAGTTTCCTATGATAAGTTTTTTCTTCTGGACATTAAGATCCCAGGTTTTTAATTTTCGGACTGTGTGGGGATGCTATGTGACTCGTGGTCTGGACGTTGGTTCAAATTGGGTTTGGTTTTGTGATGTAATGTTTGTTGTATCAATGTTGTTTTTCTTACAGGTGGCATTGCTGTAAATTGCTTGATGCTCAGTCAATTTCTCCCTGAATAAAAAAAAAGGTTGATGTTTGTCTGGCAGTGAGGGGGTTTAGTATTCTAGAATTCCATGGCAGTTAAAGAGTTACCTAGGTTGCATAGGGTCGGATACCATATCTCTGGATCCCTTGATATTTCAAGGAAGCAACATAGCTCCACCAGTCTACATCCACTTGACAGTCGCCTTTGTAACTCTGCACACGAAGAAGCCTGTCCTCATCCAGCTGGTAGGCCCGGCATTCTTCTACCAGTTGACCAATCAATGGACCAGTCAATGGAAACGCGGTTATTGATACGATCAACCCATACTTTTCTCTCCTCACAGGCTTTGTTCATGGCAATGTAGCAGTTGCAAATCCCTTCTCCGTACATCAACCTTGAGAATCTCTTTGTGACTCAGTGGATCTTGTGGTCTCATATTTGCCCAGGAGCTCTTAAAGGAATACGCCACCCAAAAATGAAATTAAGCTAGTCTCGGTCACCCCCAGAGTTAGAACAGTGAAAAAAACCTGGTTAAAATCCGTCCGGGCATTCTCCTGCTTTGGGAGCAGTGATTTTAGCTTTAGCTTAGCACAGTTGTTGTAGATGAAGGGTGTCAGTGAGCACGTCCTCCAAAAAAGTGACCGAGACGTCTACATTTTTTTCTAAATATATCTTGGGAGCCGTGTGTTCAAAACGAGTACAAATCATAATGCAAAATCGAACGAGACTATTACCTGGGCAGATCTTTACTTGGAACTATATTCAGCCTCATCACCGACGAAGCACCGCTAGCTAGGCGCAAAGTTCTCACGTAGCAGTCTTGTAAACTCCCAACTTCTAGATTCGACTGGAACTTCACGGGGTGGGATTCAAGTGGTGCTACTAGGGATGTTAACCGGTGACTGTTTGACCGATGGTTGACCGTATCCACGTTAACCAATCAAAGTTTTCGCTAGTCGGTTAAAAAGAAAAAAAACGATCTCTAAATTAGGCTATTATAGACAGTGGACTAAGTGCTACTACAGCTAGCCATCTCATTCCAAGATCTTTTTTGTGTGTTAGCAAATTATACCTCACACTCAATTTTTCATAACTCGCCTGCTTGTGGGCTAGGCTACTTAATAAACCAATAAAAATATTGGCACGAGGTTTGAGCGCTCTGCCTTGGCTGACGCGTCTTTTGCAATCTGGAGGTGCCTGTTATCCATTGGTTTGCTCGTGTTGCAGTCTATTAGGCAACTTTCAGCATAAGATGGGCTTAGATTTGCAAATACATTACATATACATTTCAGGAAGGGTCATCAATGGTAACAAATAAGGTAATCATATTTCTTTATTATTGTTGGCACTTCCTCAAACTAAGCTGCGCGTCTCTTCGGAGCTGTCATTTTATAATCTTCTAACGCTAGTCAAAAGCCTTTATTTGTGTGACCTGTACTATAATAGCTTAAAATGACTACGCCACTTTCAGTTATAAGGGTGAGAGAACCCTGTACCATACAGTTAAGGCAATCCCCGGCAAGTCCACTTTAGTAAAGAAACTGAGTAGGATACAGCTGTCATATAATCAAGTTCTTATTTATTTCACAGAAGGTTTAAAGGCAAAGAGGACAATAGACTAATCGCCAACAGTAGGCTAAGACAGTAGCAGTGTGCAAAAAGGCAATGGTCTTAATGACTGTGCAAATGGCAATAGTTGTACTAATAAGTTGTAATAAATAGTTTGTATTATGGTAGCATTTAGTAAACAATGACTGAATAATAAATATGGTCACCAGAATACTATTAAAGGACTATAAATAACATTCAACAGTCTGACAATACAATGTGCAAATTCGCAAGTCACGAGCTTCAGCTCAATATGATCAAGATATTACTGAAAAGCTAATATTAAGACTCATAGATGAAATGATAGTACCAACCCGTAACACAGCACACAGCAAAGATGTTTGACAAAAACAATAAACAAACAAAACAAACAAAAGGCTATAAAGCAATACAGCTGCCACTTAAGCGTGTTCAAAATACACGGCACACCAGTGAGAAACTTGGGTTGTCTACACACACACACACACACCTTAGATGACCTGGGTATTACCCAATCAGTGACCAATATTGCACTTAGCCCGTATGGATATTGCACAAGTCAGAATGCTAATAAAGCTAATATAGCCTACTAGACAGGGATACTAAATCACTGTAGATATTGCACTAACCCGTGAACACTTGAATATTGCACAAACCCGTTGAATATTACACAAAGCTAATACAGACTAATTGACATGGAATACTAAATCACGATAGATACTGCACTAACCCAATTAGGCCTCTATACGGCGACTGAAACACTAGGCCTACGGTCTATATTGCACATTGCCCACCACGTCCATGAGAGCTCAATACGAAACAAACAAAGAAAACAAACAATAAAATTCGACTGGGAAAAACAGTGGTGCCCCCCTCTAGTAGCAACCTCAATTATAAACACGGCCACGGCAAGCCACCGTGTAGTAGTATAGGCCCGTCCTAAGAGTAGAAACGGAGATTTTACCATTAGAGGAATTGACTGGTTCGTCACACTTATACTTAGCATTTGGCATGAAATACACAATATAAAAACAGGTGTAGCATAGCTTAGACCAGGGATGATACAAAAGGAGAACACATTACCTTCCGTTTGATTCTCTTAACCCCAAAACTTGTCTCGTTGCATATAACTACCAGGTTATATTTCAGATATGCTTATGAGGAATTCTGGTGCCTATCAGACTAGATCAAATGACTCTTTGATGCTTAAAGTTCCTCGTGTCCATTCTGAGTTGGGCAAGTCAGCCTTTTGTTATGGTGCCCCTACTTCCTGGAATAATCTTCAGTGCAATTTAAAAATGAACTCCATATACTATATAATTCCATATAGTCAATTCAAGTCTGTGGTCACAAACCGTCCTATGCCAATTTGTACCTGCTTTAAGTAAATGTCTTTATTATTATTGTTATTATTATTTTTTATTATTATTATTTTTGTTGTTATTATTTTATTATTATTATTTCATGTATTTTTTATTTTATTATTTTTATTTCCCCTTCCTCCTCTATAATGCAATGTATATTTTCTTAGTATTATCTTATTTGAACATCTCTTGTTCCATGCATTGTTTCTGTAATCTCGGCTTCATTGAAAATGAGGGCTACCTGTAAGAGGCTCTGAGTTTTAAAGTTTACCAAGTAGCCGACTACGCCAGCCCAAAAAAGGGCAATATCTATATCATTCAATTTTAAAGCAAAACAGGTTCGTTCAAGCTTGTGGCTGGGTAATAGAACACACCAAGGAAGTAGAATAATTTCATTTAATTTGGACCATATAAAAAATACAACAAGCAGCTGTGCACACAGGCATCAACATCAATAAATAGGCTTATAGGTAACAAGATAATGGCTAGTCAAAACATGTATAAAATGCTGGCAACCACAAAGGACAGACTTATAAAATATGGGTGCAAATACGGCCAGATACATATGGGTTGGTGTCAATATTCATAGGCTGCTAATCAACAATATAAATCAGAGCATGACAATAGCCAGTAGAGGATCGGACTTACAATATCTGGCAACCACTAGTCACGTCACGGACTGACAACCGCGATCACAAAAACACATACATACATACACTGCCTCCGGAGGTCACAATGCCCATCAGGCGAGGAAGCACAGGAATCTTTTGCGTGCCCGATGGAGGAACTCCCCAGGTGGAAAAACAGACCTGTAGCAGAGCTGGCTCAAGAAGAAAAATAATCCAAGCGCGGAGGAGACTGTACCAGGAAACAGCAAAAAGAAGCCACTCCGTTGCTATCAGGCCGCTCGGTGATTCCGGTGCTCCCTTTACAAGATGTGTCGTTGAATGAATGCCGTTCCAGTTTTAACTAGGATGCAATCAGAACCTACGACTCACGGATTGGATGGGCTAGAAGAGAGGAGAGGACAGCAATTAGCGACAACGAACCACCAAAGAGAGGAGCAATAATGCAATAGCGTTAACCCATTTGCCCATTACCCCGCGTACACACTGTCTCCGTCCGTCAACGGATCACGGAGGTTGGATCTGCCGTATGTGTATTTGCATACACGTGATCTGATTGGCTGACGGATCCGTCGCTGCCTGAAAAGTTGAACATTTCTCAACTTTCTTGACGGAGGCAACGGAGCTGAAGCGACGGACGGACCCACAATGCATTTCGAGTCCGCCCCATGCAAAGTGAATGAGATCCGTTGACGGACGGAGACAGTGTGAATGCGGGGTTACACTCCACACCTGTGTTAATTCCACACGTGATCAAAACACACTTTCACGTCATTACCACGGGTTACGTTTCCCCACACATGATCAAAGCACCACACTCTAGGTCACTACAACTTTATGTTTGTGCCACACGTGAGAAAACCACTACACTTAGGTTTATTTGGGCCAACTATTACACTACCCTCGATGACTCTCCGAGAATAAATAAAGGTTGAATGAATTGAATGAATACCGCGTTACAGCTGGGCTCACACCACCAGTGAAACTTCTTGACTAATACTCCAGTATGAAAAGGCTCAAATTCGTTGCATATACGGCGTTACAGCTGGGCTCACACCACCAGTGAAACTTCTTGACTAATACTCCAGTATGAAAAGACTCAAATTCAATTCAAGCTACAAACAATTCAAGCTAGCGCTAAAGCAAGCTAGGCCACGCTTGGCAACGACACAGGTGCACTCGGGTGAATAGGCTCGGCGTCTCATACCAGGGGCTTTGCGGATATGACGTTTTAAGGCCTAAGGGAGAGCTCATTCATCTAACTGTGGTACCGCTGGGTCCTAAAGCCTGGTCAGGTATATGCACAGACAGACGGGGGAAGAACATGTATAGATCGGAAAGTAAACAGTACTGCCATGGGCTACATCTGCAACGCGATCACCTTGTACCCAAACCATTTCGAAACGAAGGAGCCATTTGTCCTCCACTTACTTGCAAGCGCCTTGGTTTGCGGGACTCATGATTCGCGCTGTAGGGGACTTTAAAAAAAGTGACGTGAGTGAAAGGACGGCGCCGGGGCTGTGTGTGTGAGCGGGGGACTGAGAGATGCGACAGAGTTGCGAAATTGTGTGGCTGTTATTTCAAATAGCGTTGCATATTTGAAACGAATCAGTTAATCGGTTTCAACCGGCTAATGAGGCTCGGTGGTCGGTCAAGAAAATTTGTAGTTTTCGCCATCCCTAGGTGCTACATGAGAACTTTGCGCCAGGCTAGCGATTTAACGAGAGAGTACTACACTACCCAACACCCTACCGTGTAAAACTGGTGAAAGCAGAGCCTTTGATTGGTAGAGAAGAGATCGCCGTTGCCATGGCAATCCCAAACAAACTGTACTCAACTTTTCCCGTGTCTATCGTCCAGCTTCGTCTCGCTGGAACTTCAAAACATAAAATGGCTGCAGGGCTGTCAGGACCGATGTGTGGTCTTCCGAAAAAGAACGGGTTTCTCATCTTGAAGGTTGAATTTACTCAATGGAAACGGTAGGAAGTAATCATCCTCTTTTCTTACATTAATATAGCCTGGGTTTCCCATACTGCCTTGTGCGGTGATTTCTTTCACGCTGCTAAGGCAGTCTGGAAACTAACGCCCCCATTTTCGCCTGATGTTGGAGGCCAATCACAGAACAGGGGAGAAAGCAAGACCATGATGAGCTATGCAGAGACGCATTTGATTGACATCCGTGGCCCCCAATGAACAGATCTGGGCATTTTTTCAAATACGAGAAAATGAACGTCTGGTTGCCAGACCACGTCTCATTTGAGAAGTGGGAGGTGGGTTACATGTCGGCAGTCCGACATCCTGCCAGTCCGACATCCCTTTCGTCCGACATGCCGCTATTCAGACATGGTGTTATTCCGACATGCTGCCAATCCGACACATTTTAGTACCCCCATTCCGACAGTTTACAATCCTATTTTTTTCCACGTCAATTTAACGGACCTATATGAGCCCGACGGACGCAAAGTGCGTCAAAAAACACACCCATTCTTCTCTGTTACATTGCTCCACGATTATTAGTCACAGCGAGATGAGACCTATATTGCATGAAAGAGCTCAGAACCGGGGCTTTCCAACGAGACTAGACACGTGTCTGTACGATCAAGTATGAAAATAAAAAATAAAATCATGAATTTAAATGTATATATCATATTTACAGTCTATTGCTCTGCTTTCAGCCACGCAGCCACTGCTCTCGCTTGAATTACTCCGGGACCAGGCATCGCACAGACATAACACGCATATCAAATGAAAGAGGAGAAACAGAGCTTTTCATTGATACCAAACACATCGATCCTTTTGTGTTATAGAAACAGACGAAGTGACAAACAAATAAGAATCATATAGCTTCGGCTATACCGCGACTGTCGTTTGATTTACTCATGAAACCGTGGTTAAAAAGATACGGCTTGCATGTCAGATAAAAGAGGAGAGCTAGAGCTATCCACAGATACCAAATACAACCTTCTTGGCCATAAAACAGACGAAGTGACAGCAAAATAATAACTTAATTTAGCTCCACTTAGTCCGCGAATAATGAGACAGAGAAGAAAACTTGCCATGTCTATAGAACTGCTTTCACTTCCCCGAGTCGTGCACGCAACAGACACATAACCATATCAAGAAGTCTTCACAATGACATTTTAAATGTGAATCTTTAGGCTATTATTTTACACAACTGGATATAGTTATGACATTAATAAGCCTATTAATGACCTCATGTCGGAATGGCACGTTGTTTGAAAAAAAAGTTAAATACCGCCACTGCGACCATGAAAAAAAAAAATGTCGGAGTGGTGGGACTTTCTCCCATAAAGAGACATGCCTCCACTACGACAATTGGACGTCAATGTCGGAGTGCTGGTATGTCGGAATGAACGGCGGTAGCCGTGGGAGGTGTTAGCCAGGCTAAGATTAATATGGAACCATGTTAAACTATCGTTAGGCTGTAAATGTTGGAAATGTGTGTTGGAAGTGGTACAGTTTGATGGACGAGGTAATGGGGGACAAACCCTCCATCAGCCCCCCAGTCCTTATCACTTCGTCAGGAGGAGACCACTTTCAGGTATCTGCAGTGGCTGCAGTGGCTTCCCCTGAGCCAAGACGTGACGAGGCAGAGGCAGAGGCAGAGGAAGAAACCCCAAGGAAGAGGGCAGGGAAAAGGAAGGTGGATGCTGAGAGAGCAGAGGAGTGGGCCAGAAGGGACGAAGAGCGGGAGAGCAGGCTCCTCAGCATCCTGGAGAGATTGGTGGAGAAGTTATAGATTGATATATTTTACTATTACATATTTTGTGTTTAATTCATAAATTATCTTCAATTGCATTTTCAGTATTATCATTTTTTATGTGTAACTGTAGACTTGTATTTGCTTTGCATGAAGTAGAAACTCTGAAAACACTGTTTCATACACTAAAATAACTTTGGGGGTAAAAATATATTTAATTTAGACATAATCATGCCCTTCTGGAGCAACAGCCTGGATGGGACCTATCACCGCAGCTGCCAGTTGCCTCCTCACTTCCTCCCCACTGGGATCCAACTGCTGATGGTGAGGCTTATCTTGGTTATCGTCCCTCACCATGACCACCTCCCCCAAGGGCAAGTCCTCCAAGTCCATTGCAATGTTGTGCAAAATTACACAACATGCAATGACCACCGGCGCAAAGGTGGGCCTCACCTCTAGGGCTTTCAAGAAGATGGTCCTCCAGCGGGTTTTCAAGATGCCGAAGGCCCGCTCAATTATTGAACGGGCCTTGGTGTGATGTTGGTTGAAATGCCTGTCAGCTTCTCTCACCACTGGTTCACGGTAGGGTGTAATTATGGCGTGCAGGGATACCCACCGTCCCCAAGGATAAGGTAACCCTGGGGGGGGGGGGTATAGTTTGTCCGCAAAAATGGAGCTGTTCCTGTTCACCCAGGCGTCACGGACTGATCCTGGGTAGCCAACACATATGTCCAGGAACAGCCCCTTGTTGTTGCACACCGCCTGCAGCTGCACTGAAAATGTTCTGTTCAAATAGCAGGCTTGATTTTGTGATGGTGGCTTGATCCTAACTTGGCAGCCATCAATGGCTCCCACAACCTTAGAAAAGGTTGGGGAACGTGCCAGCTGTGCAAAACCATCGCCGATTGTGTCCAGGTCCATGGCATGGGGGAGGGAGATTATTCGCTCCTTGAGCCTAAGGATGTTCCCTGATATGCGGTGGATTATATTGTGTATTGTTGTGCGTGGCATAGCGAAGACCCGTGACACCACTCTATAAGAGGTGGCACTGGCAAGCCAGAACAAAAAGACCAAGACGTCCAGTTCAAGGCCCCAGCCAGAACACTGTCGGTCATTCTTGCGCAAGAGCGCAATCAGCCTCATGGTGGTGGGTCTGCTCAGTTGAAAAACAATTGGAGAAGGGGGACCTGTTCATTCCTGACGCAGTATCTTTCCGGCTCCGGCTGTAATAGGCACCAAATAAAGTGTCACTTCTGGGGCCTGTACTACGAAGCGGGGTTACTGGCTTAGCTGGGTAACTTCGAGAGTAAGTTGATCACGTGTGGCGTAACTTCCCGGTTAACCCGTACTACGAAAGCTGGATAGGTTTTAACCGAGGTATGCTGCCATGGCAATTTACGCTGCATCTCAAACCTGCTCCGAGCAGGTTATGATCTTGGTTAACCGGGGGTTTGCGGTTAACCACACCCTTTATAGGCGAAGTACCACCCCACAATGTCGACGTAGGCTACCTGGAAGATCCATTATTGGAGCGCAAATTATAAGCGTCTCTCTTCGCAAGGCGAGGGTTTTTAAAGACCGCCAGAATCTTTCTCCATATGTAGAATGTTCTCTATGAAAGATAGCCGAGGGAATTCTCAGCCGAGGGAATTCGTTGCATTTGTCAGCTGATCGAGGCAAAGTGGAGGCTATATGCATAGGCAATATAACATATTTTCATAATTAAGAAATATTAATGCTGGCCCCAGCCGTGGTGCAACTGGCTGGGGCACCTGCACCGCACGCCGGCGACCCGGGTTCGATTCCCGCCCCGTGGTCCTTTCCGGATCCCACCCCTACTCTCTCTCCTGCTCGTTTCCTGTCATGCTCTCTACTGTCCTGTCCAATTAAAGGCATAAAAAGCCCAAAAAAATAATCTTTAAAAAAAAAAGAAATATTAATGCAAGGTTTAACTAGGCCTATATAAACCTTCTGAATGTTTTTGAGTTTTATTTTCACCTGCTGCCAGCGGCACTGCTGTTACATCTAAAAATGTTCACAGGATTAGGCACACTAAATCAGTCAATGGGGCTAAACATTCAGTTATCCTTATTAATCTACATGGCATGTATTGTGTTGCATCTGCAGGACTCTTATGAAATCAACATTTATTTATTTCAACACATTTCAGACTTTCCGCAAGCTATTATTAATCCTCCGTAACACATAGGCCAGCTATTCAAGGAACATGAAATAAAACTTTACTTTCATATATATCCGATCTGCAATAGAGAGCCGAAGTCCCGCCTCTTCCGTTTGCCTCCATGGGACCTATCTTTGGATTTTTTTTTAATGGCAGTCAATGGAGAAAGATAAATTATTTTCTGGTCCCGATTGTCTTGTGCCTTGAATTACCCATATGATGTTTGTCCATTTTAATGACAATTTTTCACGTAAAGACATTTGAAAAGTATGTCGTAACTACTTTACAACATTGTGAAAGATCGTGTTTCCAACGACTACAAACACATCAGTCGCGTTAGTGACGTTACACCAATTCACAGCCACGGGCGCCAGCAACAGGTCTTATTTGAGCTTCCCCCTTGCCGATGAAAATATCAAGAGTCAGAGGATTAAACTCATCAGATAAGTTGTATTTCATTCATAGACTGTACAAACACTGCTGTTAAGTGACTTAGCTGACAGCAAGATGTAACCGTTAACTAGCATAATAGCTAGCTAACTAGCCAGCCTCTCGTTTGCTAGTTGGTGACGTGCATCGTCTGAGACGAGAGATGTAGTCCACTGAATGGATTCGCACAAAACGTACATAACTTTTAAAGTCTAACGAAAAACAGAACTTTATTAATGTGAAAAATTATCTTTTAAATTCCAACACATCATATGTGAAATGCACGGTCCAACTCGAACGGGACCAAAAAATAATTGTTATCTCTCCATTGACTCCCGTGCATAACAAATCGTGAAATAGGTCCCATAGACCGGAACTGGAAGGGCGGGACTTCGGCTCTCTATACGTTCCCAACAGCCTTGTCTTGCTTTGTTTGCTGCCGACGTATTTGATTTGTGTCGTAGAGTGGGTTTTGATCCCTCGCAACTTTTTATAATCATTGCGCAGATCATCCGTAAAATAACGTGATCGCGTCATCATTAAAAGTGGTGGCTTTGCGCCGCAACCCGCCCATTTTATGTGAACGCGCACCAACTCCGATGAGGTTAACCCCAGTTCAACAAATCAACTTCTTACTCAGCGTCGTAGTACCGATTCACACCAATGAAGATAACCAGGTTTTGTCAACCCCGGTTTAGCGAAGTAACCCTGGGTTACATTTGGGTAGGTTGAACTCCCTTCGTAGTACAGGCCCCTGAACTACTTAAGTGTGTTTTATTTTTGTAGCATTTAAGTTCATATATTGTAGTTAACTGCTTAAATAAGACAATTAAACTTAAATAATAAGTAAGATAGAAATGTTTTGTGTACAACACTGGAAATATAAAGGTTGTCGACACCTCATTGCATGCCAAATAAAAATATTTTTTCTGTTAGCCAATTGTATGTGAAAGGTTACTGGCTCCCCTTGTCTACAGGGAGATCATGAAAAATAGGTGAGAACTCTGATCACAATGTAAAAGATTGTTTTACTTCTGAAAGGCAAAGACTGATGTGGGACAACTTTACGAACACATTTGTCTAACTGTTGTTCCTATGGCTCCACCTTGTGGTTGTTTTAAAAAGGTATGTAAGCTATGAAAATCGTTAAAGGAACCGTATGTAGGAAATGTATTTCAGTTTATCAGTTCAGTCAAATCATGCTAATTTCAAATATATCACTGACAACAGTAGTCCGGCCAAGATATTTTCATTTAAAAGTGAAGTTGCAGCCCTCAACTGATGTTGATGTTGTTCTGTGTTTTGGTTTGATGCGCCGCCCTACACTACGAATCACGAAGTCAGTAGTATTTCGCCATCCGGGTTGCCAGCTATGCTAGTTACCACAGACAGCTGCAGCTACAAACGTGTTGGATAAAAAATGTCTAACGTTATGTTACCTAAAAGACCTTGTTATGAATCCAAAATACGTCTAAATAAAACAAGGATTTAGGAGATTGAGACGGCTGAAAACGGAGAAGAATTTGAAGACCGACGTCAGTGTTGTTAATTTGCTCCTGGACAGGTAAAGATTCATCAGTTTGGCTAACTTACTTGTAGGCTACTGTTAATGGACATTTTAAATAGCCTATTCATGACAGTTGAACAAATTATGCAAGTTCGTGTAAAGTATGTTGGCCATATGGAGGAGGTGGGTCATTGAATTGAAAAGGTAGGCTAAGGAATTGTTTGGGAAATAAAAGCCGCTTGTAGTCATTGCTAACGTTAGCAATGCATTATCAGAGTTCGTTTCTGTTTTTATGCTGAGGAAAACAGCACTTGCCATTGAAAGCTAGCAGCCTACGTTCCTGCTGCAGCTAGCTGGCAACCGTGACTCAGAGGGGAGGGGGAGGCGATTCACCGCTCTACAGTATTTTGAAAGTAATTGCAGTACTCGTTTTGGCCAAAATCCTATATACGGTTCCTTTAAATCCATTTCATTGCAAGACCCTGGCTCGTGAGATTGTAGTAGCCTATACTAACGCACGTTTTATTTGATCGTTTTTAAATATATATATAGTATATATATTATACTAATTGAATGGCAAAGGGTGTCGACAGACTTTCTAGAAAAGACCAAGCAAACAGCAGCTATTAATTGAGTGAAATTGCCTCGCCAAGAGGGGCGCTAGCATAAACATTAACAGTAACGCTTCTATATGTGGCAAGTGGGACATGACTAAGTAGCAGACTACGCCACGATGGCTTGCACCCAAAGAATTAGTTCTCTCTATAACAAAAGGCACTCAGGTTCGTGATGGATTTAGCCAGAGACAGTGGTCCAGTACAAAAGTATAGCTTTTTATTTATAAAAGCCACAGAGCACACATACACACTGTAATACTTCACACAACAGGTGGTTTGGACTTCACAGCAAACGTATTCACAGCAATCACAATACACTGCACACCAAATTAAACAAGGCCTACACACACTTATACTATTCACAAAGCACGCGCACACACAGGAGGGAGAGGGAGAATAGGGCTGAAGCCTACCAGTGGGAAGCAGTGGCTCGAGCAATGAGCGTCCCTGAAAAACACCCCACTCACACGTGCCAGGTTCACACACACTCAAACCACAAGGAAGAAGTCACACTTGGTGAACACACTGCCACTGCACACCAAAGAGGAACCACCACCGTCAGGACACTGCTCCCACCGGCAATTCTCGGCACCTACACAGACAGGGAACAGGTGTAACCCCGCATTCACACTGTCTCCGTCCGTCAACGGATCTCATTCACTTTGCATGGGGCGGACTCGAAATGCATTGTGGGTCCGTCCGTCGCTTAAGCTCCGTTGCCTCCGTCAAGAAAGTTGAGAAATGTTCAACTTTTCAGGCAGCGACGGATCCGTCAGCCAATCAGATCACGTGTATGCAAATACACATACGGCAGATTCAACCTCCGTGATCCGTTGACGGACGGAGACAGTGTGTACGCGGGGTAAGGGACATACATTGATAACATGTAACCAACCTCCAGAGAAGGTTTAAAATAAACGACCACAGCTTAAGAAACATATGTAGACTACGTATAACGAGACAGACGGAAACAAAACAATGACAGTCAAACACACTATGAACACACGTTCACAATAAAGACAGCTGCCGTGCGAAATCCACAGCGTTGGACAAACAGTAACAAGCTAGCCACCGGCTAGCAATTACAAGTCGGGAGGGGCAGTCGGGCGGTCACAATGAAGCAAACCGTACACAAAATATCCGCAAAGCAGCAGCTGTTCAGCGCCTGATGTCGCCAACCAGCAGTCACACCCCGGCTAAATAGCACTGCCTGAAATACATAAAATATCTACATTAAAACATATCTAACTTATACCATCAGCTGATGCTCGTGGTGGCAACATACCTCCGATTAACCACGCTGCGTTTCAGGCCCAAGCTCTGATGGCCAATTGCAGGGTAGGCTACACTCTCCATGAAAGGCTGCGTCAGCACAGGGGATTCTACGGGAGGAAATATTACATAAGCCCTTGGAGACCCAACAGACGGGAACCAGACTGGACCTAAACGTATAGCCAACTTACCTGCGGCGCTAAGGTGGACGGACAACCAAGTAACCAGGGCAAGCATCGGGTGCCGGTGACGTCACCCGTCAAAAGAAAAGTCCCCGTTTATAAACGGGCTTGGTCACCCCAATTGGCTCTGCCGTTAACTACGGGCCACTCACAGCAGACTGCTGTATCCTGTTAGGTACAGCCTGCTACATATAGCAAATGTGATATTACCTTGCCATGTGGTTAATAATTTATTATGTCTGGCTTGTAAAACACGAAGACGTCTCGCCCTTGCAGTGTCATTTCGTCTCCTTTGTCTGAGCGACAATACTTTGATGAAGAGAGTCACAACTAATGCCTGAATAGGATCCATTTTTAACGTAAGTGTGCTAAGTTAGCGTTAAGACCAGTAAAGATCTATAGATGCACGCAAGCCTATGGAAGTTTTAAAACGTATAATAACGGCCTAGGCTTTACCTTAGGATTGCCAATTTGTAGGCTATATCATTTCGTGGGCTATAGGCCAACACAGCTACGTAATGCAACCCCCGTTTAATAATTTAATAATTGTTGTAGGCTACTACCCACATAAAGTTAGGATGAACACAGATGTATAACAGTTTTATTTATACACCACTGTCAATTAATTTTGAGAGTAGACCTTCGTGCCAAATTGAATCGAATGCTTTATGGAAGTCAACGAAGCAGGCAAATACTTTTGATTTGTTTTGGTTCATATGTTTGTCAATTAGGGTTTGTAATGTGAAGATATGGTCTGATGTTCTTTAATTTGGTAGGAATCCAATTTGGCTTTTGCTTAAGACACTGTGCTCGATGAGGAAGTTCATGATTCTTTTATTCATGATGTTGCAGAAAACCTTCCCCAGATTACTGCTTACACAGATGCCTCGATAATTGTTTGGGTCTAATTTGTCTCCACTTTTGAATATGGGCGTTATGAGTCCTTTATTCCAAGCACCAGGAAAATGACCAACACTCAAAATGAAATTAAAAAGTTTTAGTATCGCCATGTTGAGCCTGTGGTCAGCATTTATTAGCATTTCACTAATAATTCCATCTGGTCCACTCGCTTTTTTTGGTTTTAGGGTGTGTATTCTGTTTAGTAGTTCCTCTTCGGTGATGGGGTAATCTAATGGATTTTGGTATTTAGAAATTGTGTTCTCCATTTTGGTCAGTTTTTTGACTATTTGGATTTCTCTCTCTCTCACGCACAGTCGCACACGCACGCACGAACGCACACACACACAGTTATTTAAACATATAAAATAAGTAACACATGAACTCTATTATATACTCAAGCACTCACACACACAACATACACTATTTACACACTATTTTACACACTATGCTCCTTAGCCAACAGCCTTCTTTTACGGCCACCCTCCTGGTCAGCTACCAGCTGCAGCCACCTCTTCATGACTGCCTCCACCTGGGCCTCATCTGCACTGCTGAAGAGTGGATTCTTCCTCACTGCAGCTGTGGAAAATATATGGATAGGTGTTATGGGAAATGGAAATGGGCACACACATGCAAAATTTCAAATATTGTTTGACATGAAAATTCTTTATTTGCCAAAATAAACTTACCAATCACCACCTCTCTCACCCGGAGACTGGCCAAGGAGGTCTTTCCATGGACCCCCCTCCAGTTCATCTGTATGGCGAGTTGATTGCTGAAGACCCGCTTCATAATGCGCCACACACAGTCCCGAGTGTCGGAACCCCCTATAACCCCAAGATAGTTGACCTAAAACAGATTTGAAAAGAAACAAACAAATTCAGCTAGTTATTCATCATAAACTATGTGACCAAAATGTATTTCTCTCCAGTCCATTAGAGATGTCCATGCTTCTCATAATCTTTATACTTCCACAGTTGTGCATGTTGTGTACTTTGCTGTTTACTTTGCATGTGTGGTGGTTGTGATAAAAGGTAATTTAGTATAATCCATTGCCTTAGATACACAAACAAGCTCACCATCTTCTCCCTATAATCTGGAGCTTTGAGGTTTTTCTCCAAACCTAGCAGCTGGTTGAGGTCCTGGATGGGAAGGCCTTCCAGGACCTCCACAGTATGGCTCCCCTCTCTGTGCTCCAGCACCATCTCTAATTTTGTCATAATCTCCCTCATCATGCCTATGATGGAGAAATTAGCAATATGTTAACATTAGTTAGGCCTACTTGTTACGAGTTACTCATTGTGATGGATATGCTTTAAAGGAGTCCTAGAATTCAAAACCACATTCACCTTGTTACTGTTGAATTTAGGCTGCGAGCAGTGTCCAAAGGACAACACCAAAGACTTTACCGCGTCCCCCGCCTGCTTTCGTATGCAAATTGGGAAATAGAAACAGCCGTGTTGAAATGCTCCAATCTGAACAGAGCTCAGATAACACGTAATAGGCGCCCATCCCCCTTTAGACACACCCCTCGGCCCCTCTCATTTGCATACCTTCGATTAATAATTCTTGTTAAACTGCTCTTACGATGCTAGTATCTAGATATGTGGTCTATGGCAGAGACGTTGTAATGCTAGCGTTATTACAGCTAACTTTGGAGAGTTACTATACTAAGAAATGTACTGATAAAATTTACCAATCTAACACATTCATTCTGTTGGGGAATCTGCTGCACTTCATCTTCGTCAGAACCTTCTTCTGACTCGGTTTATACATGTACGGCTGTATTCCTTATTTAAATCCATTGTTGATAGCTTTATCAAAGACTTTGGCTTTATTTACCAGCAGTAAACGTAGTTTCACTTTGCTCTAGCTTCAGACCGGTGGATTGAGCCAATCAACTTTCAGGACATATCGGCCAATAGACCAATCAGCGCGCATCTCATTTGAATATTCATGAACTTGCTGAGTGGGCGGGAAAAACAAACTGTTTCATTGCAAGGCTTATTTATGACCTTGTATTAGGCGATCTAGCAGTGCTCCTGGGGCGTTTTCAGCCCCACAAATTTACATATGACATTATTTAGGCTCAAAGATCAATTTGTAATGGTCAAAAAATGCGTTCTATGACTCCTTTAACAGTACTTTAACAGTACTTTTACAACCGTCATCTTCAGACAAAACTGCCTCAGCGTCAGAAAAACCTTGTCATCCTCAGGAAAAACTGTGTCAGCGTCAGAAAAACCTTGTCATCCTCAGGAAAAACTGTGTCAGCGTCAGGTTGTCATCCTCAGATAAAACAGGTGTCAGACTCAGAAAAACATCCGTTATCTTCAGACAAAACTGCCTCAGCGTCAGAAAAACCTTGTCATCCTCAGGAAAAACTATGTCAGCGTCAGGTTGTCATCCTCAGATAAAAATGCCTCAGCGTCAGAAAAACCTCTGTCATCCTGACGCTGACACAGTTTTGCCTGAAGATGACGGATGTTTTTCTGAGTCTGAGACACCTGAGTCTGAGGATGTCCTAAAATGTACACCGTACTGCCGTCTCTACACAGCAGACTCCTCCTGCCACCCACCAAGAAACAGCTGCAGTGTCCTCCTCTTCCAGCTCAGCTTCAACAGAGCAAAACATTACATCTGCTCCTGTGCTTATGCTTCAGCAAGACACAGTCTCCTGTTTGTGTTCCAACTGCGGGAGGACATGGATGTCTTTGTGGACGCCTATGTTGACTAACAGGGCCTAAAGATCAACTGCATGTTTCTGGAGACACAATAAGCACAAAACAGTTTTTATTCTTGTTCTTTTTTTATGTGTAACCCCATCTTGACGGGTGTGCGTTATAAGGCACTTGTTACAGTCAATACAAACCAGCTAAATTAGCAGTGGCGCAAAACAGGATCCCGAGCTCTCAGCGGTGGTGTGGTGAGCTGGCTGAAATATCCCTGAATTACCAGTAGACTAGCATTTAACAAGATAATAATACATTAAATATAGCGCGGTGCCTCCACTGTAAAGTACTACACTCACCTTAAAGCTTGTGTAAGATGTACTCTTACAGAACAAAATATGGGATGGGAAAACATGTGTTCATTAAACTAATGGTGTTTGCACTAATAAATAAATGGCCAATACACCCAGAATTATAATAAACAACAAGACAGTATTTATTTACTTAGAGTAAAAGTGAATATTCAAAAGCTTCAAAAGGAAGCGGCGGAAAGAGAAAAAACAATAGCTGCTATCGGAATGGAACGTGCACGGACGGCACGCATTGTCGGACACCTCCGTGTACGTGCAACTTAATATTCATTCCCTTAACAACAAGGACGTCGGTTTCCGTCAAAAACGAAGATCCTACCCGAAAAGGGTATATAAATTGTCTTTGTACCAAAAATATCAAAATACAGTCAATTTAAGTGGTTTAAATAGTGTTATAGGCCTAATGCTGCGTGTACATAACTGCATGAAGTAGTTTGTGGAATTTTGAAGTAGCGACGAGAATCTGACTCGGTTTAATGTTAAGCCAGCCCAACGTTTTTAACGGTCTCACATTTCAGTCGTTGGCCACTGGTCGGAGCTAATGCGCTGATTACTAAGTGAAGTGTATGACATTAAATGTAGTCTGAATTGAAAGTTATACACCTGATTTTATTGATATAGTTTTGCCTATTGGCTTCCCAGTCCTACACCACATGTTTGATGCATTGTTCACGCAGCAACACTGATATCAAAAACAACAATTATGTAATAATTATTGATAATAATTAATAATAGTAGTAATGACTAATAATAATAGAAAAAAATGTGTATTTAACATTTAGTTTTATTTTCCTTTTCTAATTATAAATATAGAAAATGGTACAAAGACATCATCAGTGGAGAGATGAGACTATGGTTCGGGCATTGGAGGAGGTACATGTAGCTGCGGGCATGCCTGTACGCCAGGCAAGTCGAATTTTCAAAGTCCCTCGCAGCAGCTTGATGGACCGAGAGAGTGGGCGGGTTACCCATGGCTGCCGTACAGGCCCAAGTCAGAAGCTCTCTGTGGCAGATGAGCAAGCACTAGTTGAGTACTGCCTGTACTGCGCAGAACATGGGTTCCCGCTCACAAGGGCCAGGGTCATGGCGTATGCCACTGCCGTATTAAGGAAGAGACATAGACAGCCAGAGCTGCCACCACTAAGCAAAAGGTGGTGGAGCGGTTTTAAGAGAAGGCACATCGCTGTCCTAAGTATAAGGACCCCAGAAAACATAGACCGCATGAGGTCTGCCTGCGCAACTGTGCAGACAACAATGCGCTATTTCGACCTACTGGAAAAAACTATGGCCGAGTACGGACTGACCGTCCGGAAAAAACGTCTCAAATATATAATTGTGATGAGACAGGATTCAATATGGAAAAAAGCAGGGACAAAGTAATGGTACAGCGGGGGGACAAAACATCCTTTTCAGCGGGTCCCTGGCACAAGAGACCACGTGTCCGTGCTGGCCTGTTTCAACGCAGCTGGGGAGGACATACCACCAATGATTATCTTTTCCAAGTACTTCCCTGGGGGGCGGTATACAACGGGGGGCCCCCAAATGCCCTATATGGGAAATCTCTGGCAGGGTACATTGACAGTGAACTGTTTCTACGTTGGTTCCATCACTTTGTCCGTCATGCGGGGAAGGAGCGCTCTCTGCTCCTTATATTTGATGGACACAAGTCCCACCTCTCACCACCAGTAGTTGAGGCAGCTAAGAGGGAGGGTGTGATACTGTTACATCTCCCGCCACACACCTCCCATGTCCTTCAGCCCCTCAACGTGGGTTTCTTTGGCCCTTTAAAGGCAACATTTTCCAAGATGGCTGGCAATCTCTGCCATTTCGTATATAGTCAATCGGACAGAATTTGCCAAAGTTTTCCGCCATCCGTACCAGCAGGTTAAAGCTAAAGGGGTTGTGATGAAAGGGTTTAAGGAGTGTGGCATCTTCCCTCTTGATAGGACGGCCATCAAACCCTGTCGCCTCATGCCCTCTCGTTGCAGAGACAGAATGAGAAGGCAGGCCAACGCTGGACCATCCTCCTCCTCTGCCCCCCCTTCACCCATACCCTCGACCTCTGGCACCACCGGAACACCCCCTATCCCAGTGGGGCCCTCTGCACCCGCTCTACCCATAGGCTCCTCTCAACCAACAGACTCTCAACTTTCCCTGGCCGCCTCCTCTCAGGACTCTCAGAACCACCCATTGGTGGAAGCAGGATTGATACCCCCTGACCTGGCTGAGGTCCTGACTCGGATCACCTATGAAAAAACGACTAGGAGGAGGGTTACTGCAAATGCCAGGGTCATCACTGGGGAGGAGTATGAGAGACTGCTACAAGATAAAGAAGATCAGTTAGCAGCAACCAGAGAGGCAAAGGAGCAGAGGGCCCGACAGAGGAAGGAGCGAGCCAGTACCATCGGCCTAGGGACCACCGACCCCGTCACAGCCTCCAGGGGAGCACCCAGCTGTGACAAGGCCCCAGCACCAGTGCAAGGTAAATAGAGTTTAAATAACTATCAATATGTATTTTTTTTTTTTTTTTTTTAAAAAGCGAAATTTTAAATACTGTCCCTTGCAGGTCAGAAGAGAAAAGGGAAGTCAGCTGGAGGGGCAAAAAAAAAAAAACAAAGGAAGAAGACAAAGGTAAAATCACTAAACCATTAAAATGATAAGATGATTAAAAGATTAAAAGAATAAAACACACACACACACACACACACACACACACGTATGACTCCCTCTGTCTTTTTGCCTTCTTTGCTGTAAGATGTCTGTGGCAGGTGCAGAAAGATTTTTCCACCAGGAGGTGAAGATATTGTGCCATGGGTGTTCTGCCCGTTGTGCATGAAGTGGTTCCACTGCACATCGCGGGCTGGTGCACTAAGATGTGAATAGTTTGTTCTTGTATCATTTAGATTCTCAGAATAGGACCAGGCTACAATACAGTACGTAACGTCATCACCCAATACATCTTTTATTTAAGTTTATCAACCACATAGAACAGTAGTCTACTTAAACTGCACTGATGACCGTAGCAAGGTAACCAGTTGTTTTCGACCAAGGGCAACCACTTGATTCATACCTTAGGACAGCATGTTGCCTGGGTGTCGCGTGAGTGTTGTCTAATTCTTAATTGTAACACAAAATGATCAAGGTTAAGTTGGCTCAGTAAGCAAGGAGACATGCAAGAGAGTTTCAGGTGGAATGATTTTGCGGGATCGAATCCAGTTTAATGCAAAGTTTATATATTTTTTACATGACTTTTGACCAACCAAGTGGCTGTAATTTAGCACTCAGCATAGGGCTATATGAAAAGCGACTTCAAACCGCCTAAAACCACTTGTTTGTAAATGTCTGCAGACACTGGTATGAGCATGGCGCATGCACGCGCAAGGAAACCAGTAGGTGGAGAAACCAGAAGGCACACAACACCGGTCAGCAGGGCGGTCGGTCCACCGGTGGGCAGCCGGAGGAAACAAGCCGGGGAGCTCCGGTGGGTCCAGCACCGGAGTGTACTTGTTTGTTTGCGTAATAATCAAAGGCAACTTGCAAACGTACCATAGGCGCAGTGATATCGTACGCAGCATCTGAAAATAGTCCCCATAGACAACAAGCAGTAGTAGTGCCAGTAGTTTGCAAGTTGCCTTGATTATTACGCCAGATGAGAGTGTAGTTCCATGTCAAATCAGCCTAGAAAAACGCCAGGTTTCACTTTCAGTTGGTCTTATTGCACTTTCTAACTTGAGAGGAGACATGTTTTAAATGGGAAAATTACCAGAAATCTTAGTCACTTTTTTTTTTTTTTTTTTTTTTTTTTTGGGGCTTTTTTGTGCCTTTAATTTTTTGACAGGACAGTAGAGAGAGACAGGAAGTGAATGGGTGTGAGAGTCAGGGTGGGATCCGGAAAGGACCACGGGGCGGGAATCGAACCCGGGTCGCCGGCGTGCGGTGCAGGTGCCCCAGCCAGTTGCGCCACGGCTGGGGCCATCTTAGTCACTTTTAAACATGAAGCTAGCAGGCGAGAAGCTAATGGTCTAATCCGATTCAATGATCTATGCTAGGCTGAAGCTAAAAGTTGTATCGCCAGTTGTATTGCCTACACAGAATGGCTGGATGAACGGGAACAAGGTAAATATCGATTGTTTTGCTCGAGGGGAGGTGGAAAATGAGCGTATTTCCAAAAATGGCGGAATATCCCTTCAAGTAGCCTAGAAATCTAGACGCACACGCACTCTAGCGGGCAAAAATATTTTTGCCTAGCGGGATGGTCTAGGGTCGCACGGTTGAGGCCAAGCCTGCGCTAGGCTCCAGGCCAGCCTAGCCAATCAGAACGCTCTATCTGTGTACGGAGTCCTTGAGCTCACCTTCGGCTTCGCCAGGGGGCTGGACCATGCGTCCTCATCCGACGAGTTGGGTGTGAGACCGTGTTGCACAACCATAGAGAACAACAAAAGATGGATAAGGCTAACGAAGCGCGCTCGTTTGAATCGGCTGTGGAAGAGTTAGACTTGGGCTTTTCTTTGAAGGATGAGCAGAAAGAAGCACTCAAGTCATTAGTTTTAAAGAGGGTGGATGATGGAGAGCGTAATGAAGGAATGAATGCTACGGGAAGCGACCTGGAGGATTCTTTTGTCAAAAAAAAGCTTTTTGCTTTCCAGTGCTCAACAGTGCAGGGGTCTCGCAGTCTCTTCGGGATTGGGTCTATGATAATAAAAATAGTTTACTGATTTACTTAGGCAACATTATGCCTGTTTGAAAGACACAGGTAGATCATGCCTGTGGAGAGGAATCAAACAGATGAACATTTCAAGTTCAGTTTATTGGTCTCAACTGAAGCGAATAAATTGAGCCCTGAAGAAGGTAAGAAACGTTTAAAAAGATTGTATACTATATCTCTTTTAAGGACATACCGTATATCAAATATCATAGATTCGGATAGATGCAATTTAGAGTGAATTTGATTTTATTTGACAGTTCACTACATGACTCTAAGGAGGACATTGATCCATGCTGTCTTACTTTGACAAACAATACAGAAGCGGTGGGATGATTGAATAAAGACTGCACAAAATAAGCCAAATAAGGTTTGTTCTGCGTTTTATCTTTGCCTTTATGTACAGAATGTGTATTATGCTGCTGTTGCTTCACTTTCTCAACTACTGTAATGGCAAATTGTACAAAAACACAGAAGGAGATGAGTGTATTCAGATCATCAGATATGTCACAGAACAAAGGTCTACATATTAAACACTTAAGTGAGGGAAGTAAAAGTCTCAAGACCTTTGCAATACACCAGACAGCAGCTTTATAGTCTGATGTCATTGAGTTGCCAAGTCCGCTTGTTATAAGTGACTTTGGGCTTGTTCATTTGCAAAGTTGCTTGAAAATATTAGTAGTTGCGGGTTGAGGTTTTTTGGGCTTGTTTTTTTGTGTAGTAACTTATTTTGGGCTTTCTCCGTATCTGCTGCCTCTCCCATGCCTTTACCCATGCTTTCCCTATGCTGCACAGGACCTGTGTCGAATCAGACGTTTCTCTTTGCCAAGTCAGAGTGATGGGGTTAAACCAGATGTAAAGAGCTCACAAAATCTTCAAAGAATAGATTAAGAAAACTGGATGTATGTGTTTAAGCACTCGTAAGCTATTTTGAAAGTTAAAGAAAGTAGCCTACATAGGCTAACATTGCTGGTAAATGAAGGCAGCAATAGGCTATGACACCAGATGCACCACGTAACTGACAGCTGACTTCTAAATGACACTACGGCCAGTCGGATGATAGATATAGATATATAAAATAGACATTTTTGACCGGCGGCGGGGATGATTATGGGGTGTCTTGAACCGATTCAGGAGGTAAAATGTCTTTGCACTCAATTGGATATCTAAACAATCACAGCAACGACACACTGTGAAATTAGTGACCTCAAATTTTGCGAGTGGCCAAAGTTGCGGTCTTTCCAGGCTAGCTTTAGGGAAATGTGCATAATATGTATCTAATATTACAATATTATTCCTTTCTTATAGGAGGAAAAATGACAAACACCAAGGAAGACAGTGAGTAAATATTTGACCCTCTTCACTTCCAATATTTTTTTGTTGATAACGATAAACTGAAGCTAAGAACAACTACTGGCTTAAAGACTTGTAAGAGGTCCATACATTGACAAAATCATAGAAAAAATATACAATGAATCGTAACTTTGGAGTAAATGTTCTTAGGGCTAAAATGTGTATAGCAATTGCGGTACAGCCTCTATGCATTTGTGTTTAGATATATTTGTGATGCCTCATCTGCTCTCTTAAATCACATATCAGAGTTCAGGTTGGTCACCCTTGAAGATGATTTGAGCATATCTCCTGGCGATGATGTCATCCTTTCATGCCATATCTCTCCTGAGACCAGTGCTGTGTCCATGGAGATCAGATGGTTCATTGGAACAGACTGTGTATTATTGTATAAGAATGGAAATGTCATAGAAAATATGGCCTATAAGGGCAGAGTCAGTTTCTTCACCAAGGACCTACAAAGGGGTAATCTCTCTCTCCATCTGAAAGTATTCCGCAATGCGGAATACTACATGTGCCAGGTCATTCATGGAGACTACAAAACAAAGACACCAGTGTGGTTGTGGTATGACGGTAAGTGACGTAATCGCAGTAGCTTGAGTGACTTTTGTGCACCTGCACTGTGGGAAAACCTGCTGATGTTGTTGATTCCTTATTCAGGGGAAAGGCGATGTTTCATACGCCCATGTAAGTATCCCTAAGTATGTCACTCCAAAAGCAAATGGCCTACCTGCTGTTCTAATTTACACACACTATTTCTGAACTGCTTTTAGATCTGCTGAGGTTTTGTCCCACTGTTATAGGTTCATGGGTTCCTAGTGAAGATGAGAGGCAGAAAATGGAGGCATCTGTCATGACACTTGGTAAGAGACAGACATGATTGAGTTGTAGTACATACTGGGAGATGTTAGTAGCTTGATTGGATCATGAGTAGTCATTTGCATCTACTGTTTGAAAAGGCATAGAAAGTGAGTTGATGCTGAAGACTAGAGAGCTGAATGAGAAGAATGCAGCACTGGAGGAGAAAGAGAACCTCCTGAGGAAGAAAACCACAGAGCTGGAAATGTTATCAAAACAGCTGGAGGAGAAGTCCCTACTATTAATGAAAAAAGACTTTGAACTTCAACAAACTATCATGCAAGGAAGCGAAAGAGAGAGACTACTGCAGGATAAAACTAGAGAAGTAGAAAGCAGACAAGGGCAACTTGAGTCTCTGGAAAATGGGTTACAAGACAAAACCAAAGAATTACAAGAACTCAAAATGCAACTTAAAGACATGGAAAGAGAGCTGAATGACATCAAAATGAAACAGAGTCAACCTCCAACTCGTGAGTAGGACTCCACCCCCCCCCCAAACTTAAACCAAATCTCTTTGCTATAGTAAAATTATTATTGCACTGTACAGATAACAATGAAACATCAAAGGAAAATGTACAGTATCTTCAATCTCTGTTTATTGAGGTCACTAAGTACTGTTGATTCAAAATAAACACTTCCCATACCATTTTTAACCAACTAACAACTGAACTTACGAAGGAAAGTTGAGATCTCACATCACGTCACCCTCTGGATCATCAGTAGGCCACTGTCCCACACACACAGCACACTGGCCAACCCCCCCCCATTCCCCCCATCACACACACACACACACACACACACACACACACACTGTCCATTACCAGCGTCTCATTAAGCCACATACATACAACACACTGCCCACAACTCCCTGGATCATGCCACTCCATGGCTTATTTGATGTGTTTTAATGCAGAAGACCCTGGAGTCAATTTACGCTTTAATTCAGTGATCTTGCTTTTATTTGGTTCTCTAGCTCCAGATCCTGCAAGTGAAGTCAGAAGAGTGCACAGTAGGCATAGACCTCCAGATTGTAAGTCTGCACATAAAAAAACACAATCAGTATCTAATTTTGATTTATTTATTTTCTATTCATATTGAATTTTATTTTATTTCTGAGATTACTTCACAAGCCTACTGCTCTGTTTCAGTGGGAGCTGAAAGACCTAGAGTAGTACCATATTCTACCTTGTCTGAGCTCAGGCTGGTGCTGTTGGGCATGCATTCCACTGAGAAGAAGGCCGTTGTAAACACCATCCTGGTCAGTGAAGATCTGAGGAGGTCTCCAAGTGCCTCCTCCCAGAGTCACCATGGAGAAGTGGCAGGGAGGAAGGTGATGGTGGTGGAGACTCCTGACTGGTTCAACCCTGAGCAACCACAGGGGGAGATGAGACTGGACGTGGGACGGTGTATTCGTCTTACCTACCCAGGACCTCAAGCGTTCCTTCTGGTCATTCCAGTGGACTCATCTGAAGGGGAGATAAAGACCATTTTTGATAAAAAATGGAGGATGTGTTTGGGGAAGGATGCTGGGGACATTCTTTCATTATTTTCACTTCTGCTGAAGAGCAAAAACAGGTACGGACAGAGGATTTTCTCAAGAGAAAGAGTCAGGACCTCCAGGAGCTGGTTAAGAAATGTAGTAACAGGTGTCATTTTCTCAACATTAAGAATCAGAATCAAGTTGCCCAGGTGACCGAGCTAGTGGAGAGGATCGAAAAATTAGCTGCTGGAGAAACCGAGAGGTTCTATAGCAGTGAGACCTACCAAGAGGCAGAGAGACAGCTCAGGGAGATAGAAAAAAGAATTCAGCAAGAACGAAAGCGAGCAGAACAGATAGAAAGAGAGGAGAGAGACAGAAGAGAGAGGCTTGAGAAAAACATTACGGAATCTCTACAGAAGATTGAGGGAGAGATCCAGGAACATGAGGGAGAGATAAAAATGCTAAATGAGAAAGCAACAAAGTTGGAGACACAGATGAAAGAGGAGAAGGATGCAGTGAAGAAGAGAGAGATGGAGAGAGAGCTTCAGAGGGAAATTGCTCAGAGGGAGCTCATGATGATGAAGCTGAGCAGAGTGAAAGAAAAGAGAGAGAAAGAGAGAAGAGAAATTTAAGAGAGACACAGAGAGGAGATGGAGGCGGCCAGGGAGAGATATCAGAGAGAAGCCAAGGTGGAGGCAGAGAAAAACCTCATGAAGGTCATTCTGCCGGAGCTGCAGAGAAACATCAACGGAGTGAAGGTAAATATGGAGGAAAACTTTCAAATGCAAATACATGAGAAAAACCAAGAGATTTCAAGACTTTTGCAGGAACACAATGAAAAGGATGAGCTTATAGAGAAAATGAGAGCGTTAATGCCCATTGGTCAAAAAAGCCGCTTTCAGACATTCGTGTAAGACCGGTAGTTCCATGGATGTTAAAATGGTTGGGCTATATCTGAATAACATAACCGGACATTTGGAACTCCGAACTCAGCCGGTTCTTACACTCCTATTTCCCTCCTAGTATTTCTTCTGGACATTACAGTATGTAAATGAGCTTTGTCTGAATAAAGCGAAGAACATGCGGATAAAATTCACGCTTGGTCTCTCGATTCTTCACATTTTCACTTCCTGTTACGGGTAAACTGTAGAAGCACTGCAGCTCTCTTTCTCCTGTAACGGATTGGTTCCATTTACATTTATTGATGTAATCTGCTCGAATTGCCTGTAGGTCACGCTCCATGCTGCGGATGTTGTGGGTGTAACGGAATACATTCTGCATTGCTGTAACAACATCCGAAACGAGCGTGCTGTATTCTCCCTCCATTTTGTCTGTGATTAAACAAAAACAAAAAGTAGGCCTACTAGCCCTGTGACAGCGGCCGCATATTCTGCGCCACCCCTCACTCAAACACACAGAGACTCTGTAATGTGCGCATATGCCTTTCACACATAGGTCACTATAAGTTCGGAATAAGGTCCGCAGGTTAGCATCATATCTGAATCACCAGAAGGGTCGGACCTCCGTTTGAAAAACCTCTGCATATACACCTGCATATAAGAGAGGGAGGTGGGGATAGATTTACAAGAGCAAGAGAGAGATATTGACCAGCTGGACCTCACATAGAACTAATAACTGAGGCAGGTTCAGATGAAGATGAGTAGAGAGATTCAGCGACTGAAACAGCAAGTAAATAACCGCAGCCAAATTCACAAACTGCTGGGGGAGGTGTGTGAAAGTTCAGCTTAATGAGGAGGATCTTGTAGTGAAGACCCTGTGGGAATAGTACTCTCTGGAGAAGAGAGCATGAGAATCAGTGAGTCTTCCCACTGGAAAAGATAGGCACAATGAGCACTGAAGAACAACAGTAAAGTGATTAGATATGTCCTTTTTTTTATTTTTATTTTTTATTATAAGATAGATAGATAAGATAAGATAGATATGTCCTGATATTGAAAGCACTTCTGGAGTGCAGACATTACAATTAATTGATGTTTTTATCAGTTGTGTAAACCTAATTGAAATTGAAATGTACTGCTTCTAAAATTGAGAAAATTGAACATAGGCCCACCTATCCCTTTGAGACATTTATTCATGTGTCGTGTCCTGTTAGTACCAGTTAGTGAACACAGAGGGCGCTAGAGTGCACTGTAAGGATACAGGTAGTTGGTAGTCTGGTTTTCACCATACTAAGTTCAATCTTTTAAGATTGAACTTTAGTCTGGGGTAGATGCGCTTTGATTCTACTGCAAAAGAGGCGTGATCAGTTTGCATCGTTCAAATGACTCCGTACGAGCGGGGCTAGTTGGTAAATTAAACTTTTAGCCTACCAAAGCCGGTCGGTAGAATCGCAAAGACGTCCTTCTGCTGTATGAACTGTTCCAGAGTTTTTGTTCTGTTTTCAAAGAAAATTTGCCATTAACATCTTCCAAAACAGAAGCGACAGCGGCTGCTGCTTTCGTTTCGTTGCTGCTTAAGTTTCGTTATCGTCACGTCACCGGCCAATAGCGTACCAGGACTAGAGTATGGCTGTTTCTGATTGGAGCCAAAGATTCTGGCAATGAAACAGTGAAAGTAGACCTAGGGTGCCTCTCATTATGCCTCCTCGATCCTCGATGCTCGATCCTCGAGGGGCGTGCCCACTGATCTATAACTAACACTGGATAGACTATCCCATTGTTTCCCCCCCATCATTCTTTATGTAGATCAGTGAGGATCGAGGAGCGAGGGAGGACGTATAAACGTTGCATGAAACGAACCCCTGCTGGTTTCCAGCCTGACCTGCCGGGCGAAATTCAAATTTCCTGGAAGTTCAGGCAGGGTTCACCCAACCTAGGTAGTTGGTATACGTAGATGAGATGAAGAAGAATAAAGATGGAGTGTAGGCATAGAACACCACATCATGGTATGCAACTCAGACTGTCATGTCCTAGATCACTGGGAAAGTCACAACAGTAAACATTGTGTAGACAAAGTTGTAAAAACAAAAATCTAACTCAATCCAGCATGAAATAAGCAATTCACCTTGAAAAACGTTGTCTTCCAGAGGGCAGAAGTTGGAAGAGCTCATGGCTCGGATGTGAGATGTCCCTGATGATCTTGGTTGCTCAGTTCAAGCAATGTTCAGCATACAGAGAATGGACTGATGGAAGGTCACAACCAGTGATGTTGGAGGCTTTGGTGACAACTCTCTCTCTCTAATTTCCTCTTGGAGCGACTGTCAGTTTCCATACCAAACGGTGATGAGATGATGCTTTCAGTGATGGCCTTGTAGAAGAGCACCCAAAGGGTTTTGTTGACATGGAACCTTTTCAGTAATGCACCAATTTAAGTTTCATTTTATTTAAAGCACACACCCACATAATGACGGATGCATTTAATAAAGTGTGGTGTTTCCTGGTAAGGCCCAGCCCATCAGTTACACTGACATTCCAACCACTCATTTATATTGAAGGAACTCTGATTAATCACATGGAAAAGAAAGATAATTTCATTCTTGCTGCACGCCTATGAGGCAAATCCACACAAACACTCACAACGCTGTTCATGTGTCTGATGGAAGAGATTTTATTTCGGGCCCTGTGCAGGTGTGTGTAGACCAGAAGCTTACAGTACTAGACACAGCGTTGTGCCCCTTGCAGTTGACTTCTAGGGCCTTGAAGATTTTCTGCCCCAAGCGAAACATGGACAGATTTCACTCCTGACCTTTACAGCAAGAGAAGAGCCCAGAGAAGGCAGAGACGAAGCGAGACCGCAGTGATGGCCTCCTGGTCCTCTCTTTGGTAACAGGTCTCTCCTCCACTGCAATACAGTGCACACCACATCAGACAGGCCGATCTCTCATGAAAAAAAATCTCAACAAGCACGGACTGAATAATACGGATTGACCACAGAGAAAATGATTAAGGTGAGACCTACCTGGTGCTGGAGCAGGAGCAACAGATCTCTGGACGGTGAAGAGAGAAGATGGTAGTTACCATGGTGTTACAGCAATAGACATGTGAATGATGCATGATGTTAAATGTTTGCTTACTTTAGATTTCCAGCGGAGTGTGAAACCCCTTTTCCGCCGCTTAGCCTCCCCAGCTGAGGACTTCACATGTGATGAGGCCTGATCAAATTACCAACAGGAAAAGGAACACATTTTCATTACTACTGTATACTAGTACCGCGACAAATGGCAAGACCATTTCTGACATGAGTGGGTCAACTGGTGCAAAGCAGTTTTTGGTGTCTCAGTCTCTTACAGAGAAAGATAAGCACGACTACCCATCTTTACTTCGCCTATCAAAATAATCTTACTTAGAATCCAGATGGCTAGTGAAAGACCCTGGGTTTACCTCATTAGAACTCAGAGCAATGGCTGCAACAGCCTCCTCAGACATGATGGCAAGGCAGGAGGACTCCCTTGATCTCTCAGAGAGAGGAGTGTTAGGACAGCAGGTGGAGCTGCTGGGAGACCTGCTGATACTACTGGTGACACTGCTGATGCTGATGCTGCCTGTGCTGCTGCTGCTGCTTCTGCTAGAGATGCTGCTGCTGCTGATTGTTCTGATGCTGACTGTGTCTGACTGCTTACATTTCAGTGCAGCTACTGAGTCTTGGAGAGATGAACATAACCAGTTGATATTCTAAACATCAAATCTAGACAGCGATGCATGCTGCCAAATCACTAATGCCACTAGTGACCTTTGTCTAGCCTTGCAACAATTAATCTCTTTTTTTACATGTGATTTGCAGACAAAAATGACCATGAGATCTACAGTATAATTGTGAAGAAAGCAAAAAGTCACATACCACCTCTCTGTCTGTTTATCCTCTCCACCGCCTCACCAAGAAACGTGGCCACATTCTCAGAGGTGGCCTTACTGAGTAGCTTCATCACCAACTCTCTGTCTGGCCCAAACCCCTGTGGTAACGGTTAAGATTTAGTTTACACTGCTGGGTTGTAATGTTTAATATATCTCAACCAAATTTACGGATTTTCATAGAGCGCTCTTGTTTCTCAACAATAATAGTGAGTTTCTTATCATGTTGTCATCTGTTGTGTAGCCCATGTTCTAAATATTATCGAGAAGATTTTCATGATAACATATGGTAATCTGTTGTGTACCTGTGTAAGGATTGGCACCTCTTCCATTTCTGGCCACACTCTGGAGCTGAACTGCAGTTGTTGGTGGCTCGGAGCATTCATGAGTCTCTCCAATAAGCATCTGGAGGACTCTAGAATGAAATGCTCCATGATCAGCGTCCTGAAGTCAGCAAATTCATAATCCATCCCGTCTATGCTGGACTTCCTCTGAAATTGCCTCATGTCAATCAGCAGGCCTGCTGTGCCCTCAATCAGGTCCAGGTATGCTTCCCTTCTTGGAGGCTGATGACTGTTTGTTCTCAGGGACTTGCAAAAGTCCTGAGAACTGGCGTACAGGCTCCTGTCCCAGGTGTTATACCCAGGAGCCAACTCCAAGAGCAATGATGCTATAGCCAGCGCCCTAGCCGTCACAAATTTGTCCACTTTGTTGCGTGCTTGCTGGTCTTTCCGCAGTCTCTTGGCAACTAGGACGTGAGGCTTTGGTGTGCTGGCTAGTAGGAGGGTCTCTGTGTTCTGCAGCCACCAGTCGCCTCTTGCCAGGGATCCATCAGGGGCCCTCTCACTGCCAGGAGCGGGCTGCACCGGCAGCACTGGGTGGCGCCATGGAGCAGCAGAAACTGGCTTGGAGCGGGGTTCCATCCGAAAGCACACCCTCAGAGCAGGCATGAGGAAGTCCAGGGTGAGGAACGCAACACACCTGATGACCCGCTCCATGGCCAAGTCCAGCTCCTCATCAGTGAACTAGAGCCAGATCATAAAAAGCATTGACAGTTATTACGGACCATGCCATCTCTATAATATGCTAACCTCTCTTCTCATCCATCACACATGCCGTACTGTCGTGGTATATGTAGCTATGTTTTATTCAGTATGTTCTGTGTCTAAATTATGTGTTATGCTTATTGTTATCTATTTATGAATTGCGATGCAGACTTTTACACATCTACTGAAACCAAATTCCACAAAGCTTAATGAAACAATCTTTAACAAGCTTTAGAATATTTTTCCCTCAAACACACAGATTAAGAAAAAGTCATAGCCTACACAAGTCAACATTAGACTTACATCAACAATGAAAGCTGCCCTTATCATGTCCAACTCCCTGAAACACAAAGCATACTCTTAGCCCTCACGTTACAGACACATGCTAATGATGGTATGTGAGTGATTACATAAACTCATTAGTGAACATCTACAGCTGACTCACCCTGCAGGAAACTGCTGGGTGAAAGAAAGGACATCGATTCTACAGATGTCCACATCTGGAATATCGTCAAAACATTGACGCACAATCTCCTGGAAAGACAATGTCCATATTACAAATTCCGATTCTTAACTGCATGCATATTCAATTTGTAGTCATTAGCCTACATTTGGTCACAGTCGCTTCTACAATGGGCGATAACACATTTACAAACAGGTGGAAAAGATGGATTTTTTTAGTAACGATATCCAATGTACATACCGGTACCCCAATTTGTCGATTTCTCGAGATGAAACTTCTCGATGTCATCATTCATAAAAAGACTTAAAATGCATGAACTGATACCGTATAGAGGAGTTAATACCGGAGGCTACACTTTGCTAAATATAAATAAAATGTTAGGCCTACCATATTATTTAAGGCTACATTACATTACGTCACAGAGCTGGGAGAGTGATGTCATAAAGCACGCCTTTTAAATGTCATGACAACCATAGAGGCATGACAACAATCTCCTGTGAGTGGAACTCACAACGTCTGTTTTAACGATTCTAGAACGTTCCGTTCTAAGATCTGTCTGTTTGACTTCACCCAGGACATGATTGTTGTATAAAGTAGGCTGAAAGTAGCCTATTATTTTAAACATTAAACCAAAGCAAAATGCCATGCAATACAATTCAGATTATTTTAGGACACATTAAGGACACGGGAGTACCATACACAACGATAGTCTTGTTTTCATTCACTCATTCATTCATTTAGGCTATTTATTAATTAATTCAGCTATTCAATATTCTCCGAAGATCATTCCTTATTTTCAGTAATGCCGATTACAATAACAACAAAACCGTAACAAAAGAAATAGCCTAACACAATATTAGTGGTAGGCTAATTCCATTTCAGACAAGGGGGTGAGAACATGATGTAAATATACAAAAGTAGGCTAGGGAATAAGAGTGAGAAGAGATGAGAAAGTATCAGAGAAGGACAAACGTTTACAAGCGATGGCAGGTTGGCTGCTGCCATGAGGAAGAGTAGGCTAGCCTATCTCATGAACCGACTTTTACCCTACTAAGCTAAAATATTCGAATACATTTAGTCATAGCATAATTGTATAGCCTATCGCTTCAGTTTTGAAAGACACCGCGGACTTTTATTTTTAATCAAACTAGACAAAGTTACCCCGGGAGCACTTCCAGAGAATGCAGGCTAGCCTACTACAGAAGAAGAGGGGTGGGTGCTGTTGCAGTGGAGTGTCAGGCGACGTCTGACTGCCTAAATTCTATGTGAGGTGAGGATGAATGCATGCTGATGCTTGCCAGATCAGTTGGATCCTTGTGAAGGAAAGTATACTGTATTCTCGGGCAACAATACGTCGCGGGCGTCATGTCCTCTTCCACGATTGAGAAGAAATTTGTTCATTTGGACCTGAAAGGGGCACCTCCCAAATTTGAGTATTTGCTCAAGGTATGGAAAGAAATAACTTTTAATGTAGGCTAGGCTCCGCTACTACCCATTATAGGCCACTGTTTGTTTGTCAATATTACCTTAAATTGCGGAATTGCAATGAAATTGCATGATATGACATTACACCAATTTGAAAATGCATCAATGTCAACAGCTTATTCACTTATTTGCTGATCTCGGTGCGAACGGGTTACTAATTGAATATGAGGACATGTTTCCCTATGGAGAGGAGCTGAAGATCCTCCAAGCTTCAGCACACCCTCCATACAGGTGATTATAAAGTGGAAGTCTAACATCAACAAGAGTAGCCTATTCATATGTCGGCATACATACAACTGCTAAGTGATCTACTTATTTACTTGACCTCTTGCATGTTGTAAGATCTAGCCAGAAACATATCATGAATATTCACTGTCTTTAATGTAGCCGGGAAGAGATTTCCACTTTGCAAAGTACGGCCAAATCCAGGAACTTGGAGGTCATTCCCCTGGTACAGACCTTTGGACATCTGGAGGTGGGTGATCAGTCTTCAGCAGTCTTCTACTACAGGGTGTTTGATATGGTGATCACTGAAAAGTCTCTCTCCTCAGTTTGTCTTGAAGCATGGTGTGTTCCGGGAGCTGCGTGAGGTGGGGCACTGCCTTGGCACCCTAAATCCCCATAAAGAGCGCGGGGTGCAGCTGGTGCTGGAGATGCTACGCCAGGTTATGGAGCTTCACCCTGAGAGCAGTGCCCTTCACCTTGGGGCGGATGAGGTAGAGGCTGTGGGCATCATGGATCTATGGAATCATTACTGAACTTCCGTTTGGCTGTAATTATCTTTGGAGGATAAAGAATTAGCAAGCCAATTCATCAGAGTGAGCAGTGAAAAGATGGAGAACATCTTGTGCCATACTTATATTAAGGGTATTTACTGTTTAGGTATGTTGTAGTATTCTCTAGATTAGAGGAGTAGAGTTAATAATATAATTGCAGTTGCAGTCTCTCTGTTGTTACACATAGGTGTTGCTGGGACAAAGTGATTAAACACTGTGGTGCACCTTCAACTCTTATTCTCTTATTCTGTTGATCTTAAATATTTTAAGCATTAAACAACCTATACAAGCTAATGTCTAATATTTCAGGGATGAGCCCAAAACCCATCTGTCTACATAGGCTATGATAACCACCACAGAAAAGGTCAACCAAATGTAACCCCCTCCAGGTGTATCTGCTTGGTCAGGGAGAGGAGTCCAGACAGTGGCTGGGTGCGCCGAACCACAGTGTGCACCAGCTCTTCCTCAGTCATGTGACTAAAATAGCGAAGGCGGTGCAGAAGCGGCACCCAAAGCTCCGTCTGATCATGTGGGACGACATGCTGCGGGGAATGAGTCTGGAGACACTGAAGGGTAACTAAAGAGATGCTGCCTTTGTTGCTGTCTTTGTTGGGTGTATGAAGTTGTCATATAGTGAACTCAAAGAGTTGCGGAACAATGTCTGAAAGTCTTAAAATAGACTGATATTTTTTGCCTTCAGACAGTGGTCTTGTGGGACTTCTCCAGCCTATGATATGGGACTACAGCCCTGTTTTGGATGTAGAAAATACAGGTAAATAACTTTCGTGAGACAATGCATTTCATCTGAAGTGAGCAAATACTTCTTCCTCTCTACTATATACTACTAATACTAATGCTACATGTTTCACCGAAACCTCTCAATCTCTTTCTCCAGTGCTTTTAATGGAAAAGTACAGTTCAGCCGGACTACAGCAGCAGTGGATGGCCAGCTCTTTTAAAGGCTCGACCAGTGTTCACACCTGTGTCCCCTCCACACAGAGGCACGTAGACAACCACCTGCAGTGGCTAGGAGTGGCGTCAGCCCTGTCTGCTGGTGTCCAGCTACAGGGCATCGCCCTCACGGGCTGGCAAAGGTACAGTATGCCATTTCAGCAGGGCCGTTTGAGGTAGCTGCCAATAATAATAATAATAATAATAATAAATGTTGCATTATACTGTACTAAAGATGACTCCACACTAGTTTGCTCCCTGTTAGTTGTTTTTAGTGTCAGCACAGGTGTTTATTTGCAAAGTAGCCACAATTATACATTTAGGTTAGCCTGGGTGTTCCCATACTGCCTTTCGCGCAATTTCATTCACGCTGCTAAGGCAGTCTGGAAACTACCGCCCTAATTTTTGCCTGAGATAGGGGACCAATCACAGAACAGGGGAGACAGCAAGACGATGGTGAGCTACAGTATGCACAGACGCATTTGATAGACATCCGTGTCGCCCAATGAACGGATCTGGGCATTTTTTTTAAATACGAGAAAATGAACGTTTGGTTGCCAGACCACGTCTCATTTGAGAAGTGGTAGGCGCTAGCCAGGCTACATTTAGGTATCATTACATGTGCATCATTTTATTATAACTCAAGGCTTGATAACACCTTGCTTTAAAGAAGGGCAGTGAGTGTGTAATGAATGAATGATATCCTGCATATTTTACAGGTATGACCACCTGTCAGTCCTCTGTGAGCTGATGCCACTTGCCATTCCTTCCCTGGCATCTTGTTTGCAGACACTGATCCACGGTCAGTTTCACTCGTCATTTTGCCTATGATCTTGTCTGATGAAGAGAGGGATTTGTATTTTTTTCTATGTTTGATGTTAAAGGTTTTATTGATGGACTCTGAGGAAATAATAATAATATTACAAAGTTACAAAGTGCTGTGAAGCCACAAGGCAGCAGAATCAAATAGACAGTAAAAGTAATACATTTTCATGCCTGCCTTTTAAACTAGTAAGTAACCGTATCAACTTGTTACTGTGTTTTTCTTTTTTTTGTTTGCTGTTGTTTTTTGTTTTGGTTTTTTGTTTGCTTGTTGTTTCCTTTCCTGAGCTGTGTGTCTGCTGCAGGTAGCTTGTTTTGTGTTTACGGCCTTGTTTCCTATTCTAAGCTGTGTGTCTGCTGCAGGTAGCTTCTCACAGGAAGCTCAGACCAGAGTGACTGAGGTCCTGGGAACCTCCTCCACAGAGGTAGAATATATAAGCAGGTAAGGGGCCTTTGGGCTTTACCGTACACTCAACGCAACCTGGTGCCAAGCGCTACAAAAATCGCTATCTCTATTACTCCCGCTAAAAGTCATTACGCCACTGCGCATATAAAGCACAGTGGTGAAGATGCACTGTCATAAGATCTAAGCAGCCCTTAGCAACGAGTCCCTGTCAACGACTCATTTTCAGGATGAATTTTTATTCAGTCATTCGAAGATTTTGTAAGGTATACAATCTTGGTAATTGGTCAAATTAGCTTTTTTCAAGCTATGTTTTTGATTATAACTCTTTGTCAGTCAATAGTGTAAGTAAATAAGTGAGTGTAGAACTGTTTTGTCATTGCCTATGAGACCACATGAAGTTAGTTTCATTTTGCCGATGAGTTCAAATAATATGTGAGTGCAGATGCATGTAGGCTAAAGTATATTCTGCTAGTCACACACAGGTTTTAGTTGTAGAATTGCGCAAGCAGATTCTTTCAAATGACCAATGTTTGATGTTGCGCTGCTAGTATTTAAAGGGAATGACAGCGGTCACTCTCATTGGTTTAAAGGATGTTCAGCCCAAAACACACCCATGACTGTTTGAGACATAAGAACAACCCTTTTGAACAATGCATCAAAATCCCGCTGATAAATTCTGATGTCTGATTAGAAGATGAGCATGGCTGGTAATTGTTTTTGTTTTATTCCTCTTATCCCATGGAAGCACTCAGTCTTTTCCTGGACAGAAGCTTGCTGTATTAATGGTGGAATTAACAACACTTCTGCAGTCAGAGGATCTCCAACTCTTTGAAAGCAACATGTGAGTGATACTGGTTCATCTAGTGACCAGACATGTAGATTATGAAACATTGTGGAGTATGGATGACAAATGTGCTATATTGAATTGAGTAGTACGATCTTATTGTACATGTTTCTTTCCCATAATGCTTTCACTTGGAGTAATGTTTGTTTTTCCATAGGTATGTAAAAGGCTGGTTTACCCCCTATCACAGACAAAGGAAAATTGCAAATCCACTTATTGCACAGCAGATACAGATTCAAGTGATGACGTAAGATTCCCAGATTTGTTTTACACTGTCTAATTTTAGCCTGGGAAACCCCAGACGAACCTTTGGTCATTTTTAATTTGCTCTACATGTCCATCTGGCAAAGAGGCCACTCACTCCCATTTCCAATTACTACAACCCGAGCACCACTCACAACCGTTGTGGGGCCTTAACATGATGACCTTTTTTCGGTTGCTCTTCATATGTCCTCTCCTTCATCTCTGATTGGTTTTAGGTCTATCCAATTGCGTCCAAAGGTTTTTTTTTTTTTTTTTTTTTTCGGCATCTGTTGGTGACTGTTGGAAATGGGAGGATAATGAACTTTGTCCAGACTCATTTTTTATTTCAATTGAGATAATGTCTGGTGCTAAACAAGCTAATCTGTCATGAATATTTTGAAATTATTTTCAAATAATATGCAAAATGTTCCCTACTGTCATCATATCTTAATTACAGACTATTTACATTGACAGTTGATCAACACCAGTTAGATCCCCGCCATTGCAAAGAGTCTGCTAAATATCATTGAACTTTTAACTTTAACGACACATGCATTAGATTAGATTAGATTAGATTCAACTTTATTGTCATTGCGCAGAGTACAAGTACAAAGACAATGAAATGTTTGCAGAAAAAGCAGGAAGTGCCTGTGATATACAAGTACACACAGGTGGTGTACAGGCAGGACAATAAATATAGTGCAGTGAGATAGTAGTATACAGTTGGTTTACAGAAGGTGGTTTTGAGTAATATACATTAAATATAAATGTGTGCATTGTATTAGCAGTTACCTTACAAAGAACCTTACCTTTATCAGAATAAATATTGCTATATAGTATGAACAATTAAACAAAAACGATGCATGTCACTGGAACAGCACTGCTGATTAACATCTGTTCGGTGGGCCAGATACTGATTGATCCGTTGTTTTGCTAAGTAGTTTTGGCATGTGCCTTCTGCATACTGACCAGCTGAGCGTTTTCTCACTTCTCCTGCCAAAAGGTTGCTCCAGGCTGTGGAGCCCAAAGTGGAGGAAGTGAAGCAGGAGATGGTGCAGCTGTACCCCCAGGCCACCGTAGACGAGTGGGTGGAGCAGCACATCAGCAGCGTGGTGGCTCCTCTCCACAGCTTACTGAAGGACTTGCAGCTTGCCATGGAGGACATGGGGCTGCATGCACCAGTGCCGCCCAGTGGGTGGTAGAAAGCAGGACTGTGATGCAGTCGATGATGATTTGAACTCTACAGTGAGATGACAGTTGGGACCACAAGATGGCGCTTCAGTCGATCTGTTTTTTGCACTAAAGTTCACAGGGCTGGAATATACTGTGCACCTACATGGTGTAGGTGCGATCTTTTTTTTTTTTTTTTTATGGATTGTTCAATTTAAACTATTAGAGTAAAATGCTAGATCAGATACCTCTTATTGCATCAGATGTAATGAAAGTGTGAAAAGAAATAGATCATCAGGCACAGGAAGTTTGTGATGCTCATATTTATATCTCCTCGTGTTTCTAATTTTGTTTTACAATAATAAAATTCTAACATGGAAATGATACAGAGGTTTGGGCCTTTATTGTTATCCTACACCGTTCTGATATTATAGCTCCAAATTGTGTTGGAGCTATACAAGATACAATTATGCAGTAAATGCAATATGCAATCTTCTCAAAATTGTACTGGATCAGGATGCAATTATGGCTATGCAATATTTGCAATCATAATGTTGGGACAGAACACAATAATGACATAATGAAGTTTTCATATGAGCATGGTAAAAAATCCAGCTGTATTATTACATAAACAGTAAAGGTAATGGAAAAACAGTAATACAAATGTCTTGAGATTAAAAAATGACCGAATGACTAGAGTTTAACTCATTTGCAGTGGCAGCTGTGCTATTGTATAGGACTTTTACTGTGAAATGATACGAAATCCTGACCTGGAAATGATTATAAGCGTTCTTCTTCCCGTAATGTTTATGGCCATATATAGGTCGTTTGAATAAACAAGAGAGATTAATTTAGTCTTTTTAAGGTTTTTAAGCAATGCCGCCTCGTACTTGTGGTATTTACATATCTCAAATTCGGCCCTGTGTATGCTATTTGGTGCAAATCTAATCTGATGCGTGCAGCAACGCCCCACGAACTGCCACCTTGTAAAGGAAACGACAACCAGTTAGCTAGCCTCTGTTTACAATTTTGTGGAAGAGAATAATTCGTTTCCTGCCGTGCGAAACTGTGACTTTTTATATCTCAGAAGTATGGCGGAGTTACACGTTGTGGAGCCAAGTGGGACTGGCATCTTAGAACAATCAGAACACCGTGAAATTCGCGGCACGGTAAGGCTCCCCTCGCCCACTCTCGTGATTCCCCCTCGGAGCGGCATGTCCAGTCCAGGGGTGTCCAGTTCCAGAGCAGTGTTCGGGTTCCCCATGAAGAGTAGCCCTTCTTCTCCGTCAGATCAGCCAGAGAAACCGGGGTCCCGATGGGTCAGGCTCAATGTCGGTGGAACCTACTTTGTCACTACAAAACAGACATTGTGCAGAGAACCTAAGTCGTTCCTCTATCGATTATGCCAAGACGATCCAGATTTGGACTCTGACAAGGTAAGTTTGAAGACAGCCAGCTTTCCTGTTTTTCAGTTTCTAGTAAACACATTTCACAAGTATGAGTGGCGAATTTTATTTGAATGGGCATGTTACTCAGTGCCTCTGGAAATGTGTTGGCAACTTGAACATTGCCTAATTTAATTCAATTCATATTGACATATTGTTGTAAATAATGAAACTGTTTTTTTGTGTGTGTTTGCATGGGCCTGTGAGGTATTCCTTTTGTTCCGTTAACTATAATACTCCCAAACTACCAATGTGTGTCCAGGAGCTTGTAAAAAGAACTGGGCCTAAGAAGAGACCAATAATTGATGGGAATGGTTTGGGTAAATGGCTCAACTGAACACTACTCTCCTCTCCCCACTTAGGATGAGACAGGAGCCTACCTAATAGACAGGGACCCAACATACTTTGGCCCCATCTTGAATTACCTACGGCACGGAAAGCTGATCATCAACAAGAACTTGGCGGAGGAAGGTGAGCCCAGTGATCCGGTGCTGTAACTATACTCCCCAGATAAACACGGGTCCTGTGTGAACATAAGTAGCGGGGGATTCAGGCAAATGACTGTAATTACTGGCAGCCGAGGTGGGTTTACCTCAGGTAACTCACCTGAGGGCTTGAAGGGTGTGTCTTAAGCTGTGGCGCTGGCTCTTGCAGGTGTGCTGGAGGAGGCCGAGTTCTACAACATTGCATCCCTGGTGAGACTGGTCAAGGAAAGGATACGAGACAACGAGAACAGGACGTCACAGGTGCACAACAGGCTATTCTTGTTCCTCACAGGGTGTTTTGGGTACCGCTATGACTGATATTTTATGGGTAATTTATGACGATGACAGCAGTCTAGTTAGTGGATTGTGTGTGTTTTGTGGGTTGGAAAAGTATTAGATTTTGTTAAAATAACCATTTGTGTTTGCCTTAGTTAATGTTTGCTTGTTTTACTTTGTTGAAATTAATAATCCTAATTTGGTGTGTGATTTTGAATAATTTTGAAGTGATTTTAAAAGAGTCACAAGATGTAGCCACGTTTCTGCAGTCGTATGAATATTTCATTCAATCCTGTCACTGTGTGTGTGTGTGTGTGTGTGTGTGTGTGTGTGTGTGTGTGTGTGTGTGTGTGTGTGTGTGTGTGTGTGTGTGTGTGTGTGTGTGGCCACTGGTTGACTTTTTCTCAGGGCCCCGTGAAGCATGTGTACCGGGTGCTGCAGTGTCAAGAGGAGGAGCTGACTCAGATGGTCTCTACCATGTCAGACGGCTGGAAGTTTGAACAGGTAAGGGTCCCCCTTAAGCGCAGAGTGTCCGAAGGGGACATCCCTTAGTGGACCTCTGACCTGGGTAGTGCTGTGGCAGATGATTTGATTAATGATCGCACATGTCCTCACTCTCTGGGGCCTCATTCTAACAGTGCAAGTGAAAGAAGAGCATCCACATCATAGCATTACAATTGATGAATTGATTAATTAGACTTCCTGAAAAGGCCATGAGTCTGTGGAAGTGAAAATGTGAGGATGAGCAAGATGAGAGAGATGAGCCAGTCAGACATGGAGATATGAAATTACGAAAACATCCATTGACAACATATATCAATTGACCCTAAAGAATGTTGTAGGCCAAAAAGTTAAAAGTATACTGAGTTAACTTTACTTTAAGTGTCAAAGCGTAGACTACAATAATTATGCACACACAAAATATATATTTTTTGTGCACATCACAGTTGAAAATGGCACTTTAAACAGGTCTTATTCCCTGTGTGAAGTTAAGTGAATCTAGGCCTCAGTCAGAGATGCTTTCATGTTTTTAGGTATAATGCACATCACTGTCACTATGGATCATGTGATTGGAAAACAACAGATAAGAGGTAGAATGTGTTGCTGAACTCAAAACTCACTGTCTGGGACTGAGTTATCGATACAAGAAAATGATAGAGAAGTGTCCCTCACGCGTGGACCTTAAGACTTCACCAGGGCCAGGAAAGCTGCATGGAGTTTTTTTATTGTGTTTTGAATGACAATAATGGTGGAGCCAAGTGATCCACGGAAATAGCAATTTACCCCCTTGCAATATTAGTACGTAAAAAATCTATGTGTGTATTATTGTCTTTGTTTAAAATGAAACTCAACAAAATAAGATTGTGTGAGTGTTATGCTGTGGAGTGAGGTCAGCCAGCATGGCAATTCCACTGCACAGTATAATCAGGCAGTGTGATGCCAGACATTGTTGTTTAAATTATAGCTGCTGTGTATAGCTGATGTAGATTGCACTTTGTTGGCACCTGCTGGTTGAATCACTACATTGGAAATGAATGTCCGAGTGAAAACCTTGAGATTAGATCTTGTTTCTCCGATGTCTTAAGTGTGGAACTATCGTTCATCTGGCACCTAAGTATTTGTGATGATACTGCAAAAACAGGCTGTCGCTTTTGCGTGAGTTTTCTCTCTCTCTTTCTCTCTCTTTCTCCCTATCTCTCTCTCACACTCACTCACTCTCTCGCTTCTTCACTTAATATGTCTGCAAATGTGTCTTCTTTCCTCTCTCCCAGCTCATAAGCATCGGCTCATCCTACAACTATGGCAACGAGGACCAGGCCGAGTTCCTGTGTGTGGTGTCGCGTGAGCTCAACAACTCTACCAATGGCATTGTCATCGAACCCACCGAGAAGGCTAAGGTGCGCTCACACATGGACAGCGTGGCGGGGGATGTGCTTTATAATCCGTGGCTAAAGCTGCAGTCCTCGATTATTATCCTTTGCACATTTCATCAGATTTAGTGGAATTCTAAAAATAAAATAATACCGGTTGTGCACAGACACGACGCTGTAAATGGGAAATACAAACAGTGCTTTGAATCACTACCACAGCCAAGCAACTAATTTCTTTATGAGGGGAATCATTTGATTGACTGTTGAGCTCAAATATTAAGATTCTAGATTAGCCTCAATGTAATTTTCATGTGCACTTTCGTACATACAAAAAAATTCAATATTGTTTCCCCCAACTTGAACAAGAGTATTAAAGTGCAGTGGAGAGTAGCAGCTTGTGGAGGGTAGCAGCACTGTATGTAAAGTGCAAGATCAACAACCTCTCTTCAGAATGGAGAACTGCGCGTCAATATAGTTTACCAAGCGTGAGCCGTGGTGGGAAGGGTGATAAACTGTGGAAGACAAAACAGAAGTTATCTTATTTGCACCCTCAGACAGTAGAGACCGTGTTCTGCCTGCGTTCTGATTTACGCGACCTGCATTCCATCAAGTTCAACCAAGGGAGTCCTTATGCACTGCATTCTGACTAAATTGGGCTGGTGTTTTCTTGTCTCTGTCTGCACAGATTCTCCAAGAGAGGGGCTCTCGGATGTGAGGAGTGATGTGTAGGCACCTGGGCTCCTTTCCCTGCTCTCTCCCCCCCTCTGCCATAACATTGCCCCCCCTCCCCTCCCCTCCCCTCCGGTGGGCTATGAGTTCACCCTGCCTCCATGCATGCCCTAAGGTCTCCTCTACACCCCGGTCCCTCCCCCAAACACGCATACTTACAAATACACACACACACTCACACATGTGTGCGCCACTCACACGTCCACCCCCTTGTGCCTTTCCGTGGCGGGGCTGAGCTATGCTATGCCCCCCCTCTCTGCAGTGCTGCAACATCTGCTGACATCAGTTACCACCACCATCAGCACTAAACACACAATTCACAGGCAGATATCCTCCAAACACGTGTGCACACTCACACACACACACACACACACACACACAAAAACAAACAAACAAATGTTGATTGATATGTGACAGCTAGCTGAATCCATCTCAGTTTGAGCAAAGTACAAAAAACGGTTCCAGTACAAAGGTTACGTATCGTCTGTATCACAAGCTACACGGCTGCACTCTCGCCAGACATGACAAAGTGGATATAACTGACATATTGTACCACCACTTCCTCTGGTGTCGAGAGTGGCCCTGTGTGTGTGTGTGTGTGTGTTTGTGTGTGTGTGTGTGTGTGTCTGGGATGGAGGACGTACAAGTGATACATGTGTGTTAACATAGTGAGTGCCCTTCACCCCTTGACACAGCCTCTATTCTCCACTGCCATTCCCTTCCTCCCTCCCCCCACCCCCACACCCCTTTTTCACCAACACCATTACGTCCTCCTGAGGACGGGCATGGACACGGATGACCGACTGCCCCACACACTAGCAAACACACAGCCGTCTGTCCCACAGACAGAAAAAAAAAGGCTTTCGAGGGACTTTTACTTCTTTACTTCGCCCTGGAAAAAGAAAAACCCACCAAGGAGGAGATGCCTCCTCGTCGGTGGTCCCTCCTTGTGCTGCTGGACACTCTTCAACGTCGACCATGAAAACGAGAGAGCGGAAGAAAACACGAAGGAAGCGTCTCATGTTTCTCCTTCACTCAGGTCAGCATCTGTCTCCAGTGACGACGTCGTCCGCTTAAAAAAAAAAACACATCACCCCTGGACATTTCAGTATGGCACTGAGTGAATCACACGGAAACAACCGGAAAAACAAAAATATGTGCAATTGTGAGGCATGTGAGATTTATTATTATAAGAAAATGATATTATTGATAATAACACATAAATATACATACAGTGTAAAAGATTGAATGCAACGTAACTGTTGATATCTGTACCATAGTGGTCATATTAATGTGTATCAAAATGAGTTATTCTATGTATAGTGGGAGAACAGGCAGTGTCTCCCCACACACCCCACCCAGTTACTCATGAAGGTGTGAGTTTGTCTTGTATCTCTCGTTGACACATTCTGTGACAAAAATAAGCTTCTTCAACATTGTGTCACCTTTCATCTTGCCTTGTTTACCCAGTCATTTTAAGCCTGTTTTTAGATGTGAAGATATGAATATTTTGGTTCTCGACATATCGTTTCTCACCTAGCAGAGAAGTGTTCACCCTTTGACCCTTTTGTTTGGTCCTGTTCCTGGTCTCTCTTGTTTATGTTTGTTCTGCAACCCCCATCGTCTTCTTTTCTTGTGACGTTTTACACAGAATGGGAATGTCATCGCCTGAACAGGGGATCTCTTCATAGGAAGTCTATGTCCAGGTATACTAGATCTAGACTAGAACAAAACCAGTTCAGGCCGAAGTGGCCCCTGTAGCTGGGAAGCAGTTTTTTTTTTTTTTTTTTTTTTTTAATAATCTGCACACATATCATTTCCTGTCTAACTCACCCCCACTATCAGGCTTCTTCAAAGCCACTCTGGTCCGCAGAACAGTGGACTGAGACGTCATACCATTTCATGTGTTTTGGGGATGGTTTCAATTCCCACGTCTTCTTTCTCAGTCAGTGTAGCGGCCGACGGGTTGTATCCGATAGCACCGAAATGAAACTTGGACTTGTCTGTTATTGTTCAGTCACACTCCTTGTTTTTTTGTGTGTGGTTTTCAGCTCTCCGTAGTTCTTTTGGGATCAGATTTCTGGTTTGCTGTTGATGTTTTCTCTCCTCCTGTGTAGAGTGTTTGTGTAAGGGTGACAGGGAGTGCAGTGTTTTTGGCTGACCTGCAGGGTTCTGTGTCAGTGCCCTGACTTCTCTCTGTGTGTGTGTGTGTGTGTGTGTGTGTGTGTGTGTGTGTGTGTGTGTGTGTGTGTGTGTGTGTGTGTGTGTGTGTGTGTGTGTGTGTGTGTGTGTGTGTGTGTGTGTGTGTGTGTGTGTGTGTGTGTGTGTGTGTGTGTGTGTTTGTGCGTGCGTGCATGCATGCATATTTGTTTGTCCAGTGTTGTGCCTTTGGCCCTGCGTTGTGCACAGTTTACTTCCCTTATTGTCCAAGTGGAGAGGGCTCTTGTGTAAAAGCGCATGGGGACTGAGCTCCCCCGGATCATATACAATATGATGGGATGGCCACAGCCCACCTGTTTGCCCTTGTTTCTGTGTGTTTAGTCAAGATGGTCAGATCTTTTTGCCACTGTTACTGACTCTTACTCTGTGTTTCCCCCTGAACACTCTAACCCCACCCCACTCACCTCCTGCATGTTAAGGCTTTCACTGCCTCCTTCTCTCTGTTTAGTATGGGAAGATATGCATACTCATTCAAGGCTAGTGTTTCCTAGCACCACAAATTCAGGCCTGACTGAAAAAAGACCATCTCCTTGTAAAGAAATATTAATGGCTCTGCCCTGTATCTTCTGACATCTGACATGTACTCTCTCAGAGCAAGGCCACTGACAGTACCTATACTAGGCGTCTGACAGATGCTGTTGAAAACTGTGTTTTATTTGGTTTGTTTTGTGCTACACAGTAAGACATGGCACATTTACAAACATTACTGAGCACCGACATGTCTTTAGGATCCCCCTCCACCTCCTACCCCCCCATGTTTAAGTTGTTTGATGTTAAACAAAAAGATGTCAAGGCAAAAAAGTACTGTTTTCTCTGTGATGAACGTAATTATAATATGTACTATCTTACAAACTCTGGGGATTTATAAAAAACAGTAATGATCTAATATTTGGCACGAGAACCCTGAGAGCATGCATTGTGTTAGAGAATCTAATGTTGTGTTCTGGGATATGTGTGGCCTTTGTATCACTGTCGAGTCTAAATGGTGCATGGAACAAGACCGATGCTGGAAAAGCAAGACCTGGTGTTAAATGTGGAATTGCTCTGCAACTCTTGTCCCCTTAAAAAAAAAGGCTTTTCCCCAAACCCTTTGTTAGTCCAGTCCAGTTAATTCTACAACACACGCTGGCTTCTAAAAGCTAAAAGCGATCACAGTCTTGGTTGAAGTTTTGCCCTCATGGTGTTGGGATTTAGACACTGGATGTCTTCGGTGGCATCTGGTGACATGTTGTGGGCAGGGGCTGTAGGTCATTGCTGTGACATTTAAATGTTTGACTGATAGCAAAATCCATGCATAGACTAGGTAGAAGAGGGAATGATTTGGAGTATGCCACAGGATTTGTCAGTAACATCTGCATGCTTTTATATACATACTCTCTCCCAACAAGCATTGCGAACATAAGTGAGAATTCATTAAATACAGTTGTTTTGAGTGTGTTGAGTTTTGATCAGTATTGATGTCAAATGTGAATTCTGTCCGTTTGGAGACTGTAGAGTTCAGTGTTGCAGAGCCGACTAAGTCTCGGTCAGATTGTCCTTTCATTTTTTTTTCTTTTCAATTTGTCTTCTGATACTTTCAACGTTAAGATGGCAACTACAAAAATATCAAAGTCTGATTTTTATCATAAACTGTGTTTGTGTTTTAAAAATTTTGAGTGCCTCTTCATTCTGCATTGAGTAGACGTATGGCCTGTTTCAATATTTTGCCCTTATTATTGAACTTGAATATGGTGGTGCAGTAGGCCTATGTGACAAACAGAACTGTCTTAAACACACACACACCTTTTAGTGGGGCAATTGACACTATTGAGTTGTAGAATTATATCCTGAAGGGTGAAACATTTCCCAATATTTGAATGATTTGTATTTTTAAAATACACTGATTTTGTACAGTTCTTGCAGTTACAATTGACTGCACCGCATGTAGATGATATTGCCTGAACTTAGTCTGCAGGTGATTCGACTTGTAACACCCTCATGACTTCCTGCAATGGTCATTCTAGTCTTATTTGGGTGACCGCTCTGTACCGACATACCAGCGCTGGTTTACACGCCTGGGGCTACAGTTACCGTCTCAGGCACACACAGCCAAATCTTCTCGTGTAGCCTATAATCCCGCCCTCCATCTCGGTCAATTCTCTTCTGGACAACATGATAACGGTTCGCTCACCGAAAAGTGCGTAAGGGCTAAATGCCTAGGGCTGAATAACGTTGTTTACCACCTTTTTTCTCAACATCATTTGCGTGTGTCAGTCTTCACGTCCTGTCTCCACCCACTTGAGTGCAACATGATCCGCTGGGCTACTTAGGCGCACAGTGTGGAGGCGCGAGCGCACCGCAGATGAAGTGGAATGGACAAGTGAGAGAAAGAAATGGCTGTCCAGAGAAATACGCCCATTGAGCAGGGAAGGTGAGACATTTTCCCTGTACATGCTGTGTCGCGCAATCTTTGTCGCGCCAGCTTTGTCCATCGTCCCACCGGCGGAAGGCGTTTTCTATGCGGAACCTGAACCGCTATGGTAGATCATTGCTACCTCAACAACGACGCGTGTTATGAATGTTGGTTGTGTGCATCAGAGAAACTCCTTTTGTCACAAAAAGACTTGGGGAATTTCTGTCATTGAAAGTAGTCATACTGGAGGCTATAATTATAGGAACTTATTTCATTGTTTAGTCTGTTTTATCCAATTTCGCGTAACAGAAACATCAGGCTGTTAAAACAAGCATGAATGCATCTAGGTTTCATGTGCTACGCTTGCGCACAAAATTGTGACTGTTTTGTTGTTTTGGCGTCACTCACCTTTTACACGTCCTGACCTGTAGCCCATATTAACATCAGGTCAATGTTTTTACGCAAAATCACTAGGTGGTCCCAGGTTAGCCTACTCTGAGTGGTCATAGTGATGCCATATGCGAGAGCTATAGCCTATGCTAAGTTATGGCTTTAAACTGTCTTCAATAACTAAACCAAGCATACGAACGGAATAACAGACATCAGCGTTGTTGCAACAGTTGACATTTCTAAATTGGATGGCTCAATTGAAGAATCAGTGTCACCGTTATCCTTACAGTGGTATTAACTTTACGTTTCTCATCACATCATTTCTGACGAATTTTGCATACAAATAATATGTAGCCTGATGTGCTTTTGTTGCCACTAAGCATACATGACTTAGCCTAGTTATTGATGTGTTCTTGATTTTTGGCGATCCGTAAATGTAAAACCATGTGTATTTCAAGTGATGGAGAAACTGTAGTGTAGCGGCATGTCTTGTAATATTCGGGGCCAGAGCCTGATGGAGGGCACAGTGTGGCACAGGTCACCCCCAGAACCCAGGGGCTCAAAGTGCCACCCCACCAGACATGTGGTAGTTGCTTGTCAGCATGAAACGTCTCCAAGCTATTTTATATTGTAGTAGCCTATAGCGTTTTACATTGATTTGATGCTGGTCATTAAGGCTATATTTATTATGGGTACACATTGTGATGCTATGCATGCACTGGACTCTTATTGCACGAGACTCAATAACCAATTTCTGCTGTTGTAATGAAGTTGTTCTCCATGCACGTCTAGTTTATGGGGGAAACATTTTAGTTTGCTACTGCTTTACTTTAATGCTCTCATTCTTGTTGCATTGTATCTATGAAGTTATGTGCTTCAGACAAAGAAGTTATTTTTTACTTCATATGCATAAGTTGATATTGAATGTAAGGCTTAAAATATGTATTGTTTTACTTGTCACATGTTATGCTTATGTGCCACTCCTCTCTGAGTTGTGCCCCTACCCGGTCACCCCATGAATATTGTTCTAGAATGCCACTGCTTGTATTGCATTCATTCATGCCTTCATTTGTGTCTCTTCCTCCTGCCTCCTTGCACTAGACACAGCTGATCAAGAAGGGACTTGTGTGACATGGAATGCTGTAGTCAGCCTGCTTCTCAAGGGCAAACAGTGAATGTCACTGCCAAGGCTTTGTCCAGCAGTCCCAGGAGATGATGATGGACAGCAGTGAGAAGGATGAGAGTGCCGACTGCTGCCCTCAAGAGGCCACTCCGGAGCCTCAGCAAGAGCCCTCCACCCCAGACCCTGGTCCTGGAGAGCCCGCTGAGGGAGAGTGTGAGGAGGGGGATGCGGTGGCACCACAGCCCCCCTCCAACAGGCCCCATCCAGGGGCCGTCGAGGCACCAGATGGGGGTTGGGGCTGGGTGGTGCTGGGAGCCACTATCATGGTGCTGGCCCTTACACTTGCCTTTCCATCCTGTGTGAGCATCTTCTATACAGACCTTCAGACAGAGTTTCATGCTACCAACAGTGAGACATCCTGGGTGCCTTCCATCATGACCTCTGTTCTCCATGCTGGAGGTGTAGTATATATTTCATATTGCTGAACTCATTCAGAAATAGTAATCAATCTAATGTTGGAATTGTAGCCTATGTCTTTACACTTCTCTTAAGACATACATATAGTGGAATGCAACATTGATTGATGATTGTAAATTGAATGTTTTTATTTTTTATTACATTCAGAGGAAAGAGCAAAGTACGTACGTGTTCCCTTACTTGACATTTGCATTTGAGAGCGGATATGATCTGTTTATGAGATGCTGCGTAAAGCCCCATTCACACGGCAAGCGACTAATGACAAGAAACCATATTATGTTAATGTCGTTCAGCAATTACGGGCTAAAAAAACACTGGTGACGTGAAACGTTGTGGAACACATCAACTTTATCTTAACTTCTGATGCAACAAACGTCAAGCGATTGACAAATCGCTGTATATGACAAGGGGACTTAAGTTTGTTGCCTCAAAACCCAAGAGAACAAGCTGCAGTTGAGCAAGGTGTGCTTTGTCACTGCAACTGTCAAAATTAGAAGTGCTGCTTGACTTGAGCTGTCAGTTGCACTCAGTATAGAAACGAAACTTCCTGCTTTAATAGAGGAAGTTTTGCCTCTTATCAAGCTTTGAATCAGCAATACAGTCTGGTATTATTGTGTCAGGAAAGTGTGAGGTGCACTAATAGGCAGAGGAGTAATTGTAGCGAATACACACACACTCAGTGTTTTGCAAACCGTGCATGTTCAGACATGAGCAAGCATATTCTGTCTTTATGTTGATGAGGTTTATGTGGTTCTCCATGTTGCACATGTGCAGACCTTTGCCATTGAAAGTGTGCTGCGTTGCTCTGTGAGAGCCAGTTGGTGCATAAAGAGTTGAGCACACACTGCGCTCTTCACGTCAGGTTATGAGGGCCAGCATCTGTTCATGTTTGTTCTTGCGATAAGTGAGGTATCGAGGTATGTGTAAGGCCTACAACCCATGGATGCAAACAGATCCTCCGAAAGGCCTAGTATACTGAGGAGTCACGTTACGGACTTATAGTGTGGGAAACCGTGAGTGGAAATCCAAAACCCAACAATGGATACGAGTGATTTTGCCCTATGGACTCTTCCAATAAGAGTACACAAACCAGTACATTGTTTAAGAGTGGTATTTGCAAAGGCAAATAAGGCTCCAGGATTATGGCAGTAATCGGGGTCATAAAATGGCTTTAGGCTATTTTCGGCGCTGTGTTAGGATGTTTTATAGGAAAGGCTTTGTGTGGAGTGTTCTGGGCCACATATGGTTATGTGAATGTATACAATGGTCTGGAATAGCACACTATCTTTTGTGTATGTATGTTGCTATCGTCATGTGTATGTCGATGTGTGTGGGGCTTTAAGGATTTTCTCTCAAATGTCCACGTGTGAGTAGATTTAGTCTCTAATATCTTTATGTGTGTGTGTGTGTGTGTGTGTGTGTGTTTGTGTGTGTGTGTGTGTGTGTGTGTGTGTGTGTGTGTGTGTGTGTGTGTGTGTGTGTGTGTGTGTGTTTGTGTGTGTTAATCCTTCAGGTCCCTTCTGCAGTATGCTGGTGGAGCGGTTTGGTTGCAGGGCCACGGTGATGTTTGGGGGAGTGATGAGTGGACTGGGCATGATTTTCAGCTCTTTCACAAACTCTATGGAGGAGCTCTACATCACTGCAGGGGTCATTACAGGTCAGAGGTCTCGGCCTCACACACACACACACACACACACACACACACACACACACACACACACACATACACATATACACACACACACACACACACATACACACATACACACACACACACACACACACACACACACACACACACACACACACACACACACACACACACACACACACACACACACACACACACACACACACACACACACACACACACACACACACACACAGCCTCCCTCACATGGGCTTGCATGGTCTCACTTGGAAAATCCACATTATCCGGTACATAATACCAACAGTTTTTGTGGTATAGTGGGATTTTGTTACCTTATTCAGTGTCGCCAAAAATGTTCCAAAACTATTCTGAAGACTTTAGAGAAAATGAAAAGGATTTACAGTAAAATAATACATTGAGCCCTTATTACAAATTATCGGCAAAGAGCAATGCTACTGAATGAGCTACAGGTCTTGAGGTGCATGAGCTTGAGCTATCGTGTGGTGTATGGAAAGTATTGAGCTAATCATATTAAATTAGCAAATAGATTTTGCCTTTTTATTAAATTAGCTTTATTTATAATTTAGACTTTGCGACATTATTTATTGTAATACAAGTATTTGATATGCATTAAAAGCATAAAATGATCTCCTGATACTATAATTACTTTACTGTAATAGATGTAATGAATAACCTGAGAGGACCTCAGACCTACTAGGTCTTAAGCAACCCTGCAGCAATATGGTTTCCTGACTCTCGGACTCCCCTGGCTTCCCTCTCCATAGGTCTGGGCTTCTGTTTCAGTTTCCAGCCTGCGGTCACCATCCTGGGTCAGTATTTTGTGCGCCGCCGGCCCTTCGCCAACGCCATGTCCTCCACGGGGACCGCGCTGGGCTTGTCCGTGCTGCCCTTCCTGGGCCACTACCTCCACAGCCAGTACGGCTGGCGCGGCAGCTTCCTGATCCTGGGGGCCATGCTGCTCAACTGCTGCGTCTGCGGGGCCGTCATGAGGCCCCTGAGGCCCCGGAGGAGGCCGCCCGCGGGGGCCCCGGCCCCCCCTCCCGCGCTCAACGGCGGCGCCGACGCCTCCAGGAAGCAGAGCAGCGCGGCACGCTCGTGGTGGAGGGGCGCGGTGGCCACGCTGCACAAGAACATGGCCTTCGACCTGTTCCGCAGCAACCTGCGCTTCCGCATGTTCTCGCTGGGCATCACGTGGATGATGCTGGGCTTCGTGGTGCCGCTGGTCTACCTGGTGCCCTACGCCACCACCTCGGGCATGGCGCAGAGCCGCGCCGCCCTGCTGCTCTCCATCCTGGGCCTCATGAACATCTTCATCCGCCCGCCCATCGGCCTGCTCTTCAACTTGCCCTGGTTTAAAGGTAGGACCTGCGTGCGTGCGTGCGTGCGTGCGTGCGTGCGTGCGTGCGTGCGTGCAGGTGGGCGTGCGTGGAGGGAGGGAGGGTAAAGAGAAAGAGGGTCATGTACTTTTCACGCGTTCTCACCTTCTCATTATTTCTTAATCGCTGACAGACGGTGAGCGAGCACTTTTTTGTGCATGAATGTTGACTCAGTGCAGTCCACAATCATATTTGCTTGCCATATCTTTTATTTCTTCAAAGCGGTTCACCTTCGAGCTAGATGACTGTAATCCTGCACAAATATAAAACTTTCACTCCTCCGGGTTGGAGTCAAGAAAGGGCTTGCTAATGTCATTGTGACACAGCACATGAACACACATACACACACTCTCCTGACACGCCTAACCTTCCACACAACTTATTGCACAGGCCATGGCTATCTCCAAGCTGGACTGTGTGTACTAATATTGTTACAACTGATTCAGAATGCTGCAATACGCCTGGTCATCAATCAGCCAAAGAGGACACATGTAACTCCTCTCCTAGTTACTCTGGCTCCCTTTAGTGGCCAGAATTCAATTGAAATCTCTCACTTTGGCCTATGGGACACTGACTGGACCTGCTCCCTGCTATCTTAATTCAGTTAGCAAGATACATATCCCCAACCACCCACTGCGGTCTTCTGATGTGCGTCTGTTGTGTCGACCAGCCATAAACACTAGGTCAAATTCAAGACTCTTTGCCTCAGTGGTTCCTTGTTGGTAGAATGAGTTGCAGTACTCTCCATTCCTGTGATAGTTGGGGGTCTTTCAAGGGGGTCTAAACTTTGGCATATCTGTTCAACATGTACTTAGTTTATTAAGCATTTATTATGCATTATGATGATACGTATATTTAGTTATTTCCATTAAGCTATTGACTGAATTGGCATTGTTGTTTATTATTGCTATTCTCCTTAATGTAGTATGATCCAGTGCAGTATGTTTACTGTTGAATTTGACTGTTGTATTGTCGCTTTAGACAAAAGCATCTGCTTGGAAACCATGACCATAACCATAACCTATACAAAAAGATAAAAAGTATCCGCACACCAGTATATAGCTCCCAGTGAAATGTATTGACAAGCAACGTTTGGAGCCACTAGCTCTTCCTCAGCCATAACCATAAGCTAACCTTGCCCCCCCTCTCTGCCCCACCTCTCCTCCATCAGGTCGGCACATTTACGTGTTCAGCGCGGCGCTGCTGCTGAACGGCCTGAGCAACTGCATCTGCTGCGTGGGGCCGTCCTTCGACGTGCTGCTGGCCTACGTGCTGTGCTACGGCGTGTCCATGGCCGTGGTGGGCTCGCTGCTCTTCACCGTGCTCATGGACTCGGTGGAGATGCGCCGCTTCCAGTCGGCGCTCGGCCTCCTCTCCGTCATGGAGAGCGTCACGCTGCTCATCGGCCCACCACTGGCTGGTACGTACGGCGTGTGTGCGTGTGTGTGTGTGTGTGTGTGTGTGTGTGTGTGTGTGTGTGTGTGTGTGTGTGTGTGTGTGTGTGTGTGTGTGTGTGTGTGTGTGTGTGTGTGTGTGTGTGTGTGTGTGTGTGTGTGTGTCTGTGTGTCTGTGTGTCTGTGTGTCTGTGTGTCTGTGTGTGTGTGTGTGGTCGAGCTGTCTTCCTCTATGTGATGCACATCATTCTCATGTTAATCTTGTTTTCTCGATGTTAACCTCCCCGCCGGCTCGCTGGCTCACGCATTTGTGTTTTGAAATCTCCCTGAAGGCTGTGACTGTTGTTCTTGCGCAAGTCTCCCTCTCATTAGAGATACATCAGCAGCAGACACATCCTGATGCATTTTTGATATGGATTACTCAAGGCCTGCGTCACACTTTCAAATCAGCTGTATGCTGGCTTTAGCTCCAACTCCCCACCTAGTGCACCATCTGTTTGGGTAAATAAGAAAAGGCGTGCGTAGGATTTCTGTGCAAGTCTGTTCAGCAGTCATCCAAGAAAACATCTAACCCAGGATGATTTAGGACTTAGGAAGTATGTCTAGGGGCCAAGCAGTGCTGACTCCATGGTGACCTGTTGTTACAAGTCAGCCATGTGTGTTGAGCGGGAGTGCACCACACCTGTGCCGCCCCTCCTGGGGTTCTGTCTGTGGGATGGGAGGTGGGAAAAACAAATTGTTTGGCTAGCAGGGTGGGGCGTGCATTGGAGCAAAGTGTCCCTATTGTGTTCGGCACAGATTTACAGTTTGTCCTTCCTCTGAAAGCCCATGACAAGAAATGGAGATTATAACAGGTCACATTCTTGTGTAGGAAGTAGGAACTTATTTTTCAGGTTCTTTCAGTTGCTGGTTCTGTTTGTCCATCAAACTTCCTTCAATAGACAATACAAATATATTTAAAAAAGATAAGATAAAGATTTTAAAGGGCTTTCAGACATGTTTAGAGTATGTAGTTTAGACGGGACCAGATGTAAAGGATATTAGTCCTCTCATGCTGCCAAAGGCAAACATAGTTGTGGGTTGTTGCAGCCTCTCAGGCTCAGCTCATTGTCATGCGGAAATGGTCAGGCATGATTGGTCAAGCAACTGAAGTGAGCAGTACTGACAATGCATCTAGCTGCAAGTTCCTGGAAGCCTGTGAAAATAATTTATAGGACCTTTTGCATTAATGTTATTAACAGATGTTGGTTTAGGATATAAAGGACCCTAAATTTCCCAACGTTTAGCCGCAACTTATACATTGATTAAATATCTTCAGCTATGAGGTTAATAGCACACAGTGTTGTGTTAATATGTTTTTGTTTCTTTTAACTAAACTAATAATTTCAATGATTTGATTATTTAAATTATTTTTCTTACTGAGCAGTGTTCATTTTGCCATGCAGTGTATCATTTTTTCTGATTACCATTACCACTTCCTGAACATGGAGACTGACTTCCTGTTTTTCTTGTTGAAGGCATCCTAGTGGATCGAATGGGTCTCTACACATGGGTCTTCTTCGCCTGCAGTATCACAGTGATGACATCTGCACTCTTCCTCATGCTGTCATTCTACTGGCTGGACCGCAGGGATGCCAAGTGCAAACAGGAGCAACAGGCACCCCCCAACGGGCACCCTCCAAAGCCCTGTGTCACCCTGGTCCCGGAGTGCCAGTACCGCAGCGTGCCCACAGAGGGTGACAGAGACAAAGGTGCGGAGGAGTCCCAGACAGAAGGGGTGTAGGTCATCAGTCTGTGAGTGCACCTGTTCCTGTGCCTGACCCAGCACTCCTGAACACCCCCACGCTGCAGAAACACTCATTTCCGTCATAGCCAAGCTATACATGGGTTTGTGTTGGTCCACAGTTTTTTACTGTGACACAGAGATGTGCTTTGAAGTTAGGATTCGGGAGCTTTACTTGTTTCATTCAGCCTTAATTGATTTACTATGGATGGCCTGAAAGCCATGATATATTCACTCGTATGATTTTTTTCATCTGCCACTGACATGGGTGTTATTGTACAGCAGTCTGGCAGTCGAATGACTCGCAACAGCAGAACCAAAATGCCTTTTAGACTGGGCTCCCTCAAAGCTGGCAAGCCCTGTGCCAAAAGATAGAGATAACTTAGCTATGTTAAATTTTCACAGGAGGTACTGTTCACAGAGATCATGGAAATGAACCTCTGTTATACACTGTACGGGTATGCAAAGTGAACATACTGTAGAAACCATATGATATTTTAGAATGTTTCAGATGGAATTTGACAACACAAGCTGTGATACTGGCTAAGCATAAGAAAACACCAGCGTGTTAAAAGCATGCTACATATATACATGCTGTGAATTCAGTCTCAAACCAAATGAAGCATTTGTGGGACTATCGGTGTCCTGTCCACTATCCACACTACAGTGACTACTAACCATAAGACAATGACACATCCATGCTACCATCATTGAATGAAGCTTTCAAGCCAAAGCCTTATGGTGCCTTTGACCTGCTGTGATTGAGCGACCAGACATGTGTCTGTGTCCACAGGCAGCAAGTGTGCATTAGTGCACAACTGGTGTTCTTTTGATTGCAGTTTATCTTTCTTCAGAAGCTTCCACACAAGTTCTCTTCTGAACTTAAATTGCACGTCATATCAATATGATATATTGATCTATGTCTCTCTGTCTTAGCCTATCTGTCGATTAATCAATGTGTTCCTATATCTACCTGTCAGTCTGTTTATGTATCTCTCATTCTCTCTTAAAAACGGTAAGAGTATAAGTGACTGTTCCTTCTTAAGCTTTTGCTGCAATGAACACCAGCAATGTTCTTACTGCTTACAGGCTATATACTGCTGATCTGTAAGATGCTTAACGTTTCACTACTGTCTGAATGTGTTCCTTTTGTACCAGAAGAAGTGCTACTATGGCCTTCCTAGACAGGCCTTGCTGTTATTCATCACTCTTTTAAAGGGATGGATCACCCAACGCTATAACCGAATGTTATGGAAGTAGGTCTAGATTGAGAGGAGAGGTGATTAATCAAAAAACCTCAAACGTTGACACAATGTATTTTTTTCTCTCAACCTGTGAGGATCCTTACATGGAAATGCTACAGAAGTATTTTTCAAGTGACATAGAGAATAGAGCTATTGATGTATTCAAATCATATACTGATCATTTTGGTCACTGCTTCAGGTTTTGTAATAAGCCAGTATATTTGTGGCACTTCAGCCATATTATTTGCCATGAAAAGTTTATAAATGAACTTGTTATATTTAGAGATGGCCATTGTATAAATTACTGGATATAATATAAAATGGAATGTATTTATAACAAATAAATGTTAAATGCCTTAAAAATGTTACTGTTTAAAAATGGATCAAGTACTGGTAAACCTGTCCTTAAAGGTCCACTGCATATTTTTTTTGGTTGAGTTGGCACAGCATCATGGGTCATGTCTAGGCATGTTTTGCCTGCCAGTGTTTGTTAAAAGGGTAATGGATGAATAGTGGCCATTTGTGAGTCACGCCACTCACACACTTTACACCCCTTCCATGGAACTGTGGTCGGTGACAATGGAAGCTTTTATGCATTCAATCTCTAGTTGAAACCAACGGTACAGTGTAACTGGAAAGTTTTCAGACCCCTTGACATTTTCTACATGTCGTTATATTTCAGACTCACCTTAAAATGGATTCAATTATTTTTTCTCTCATAAATCTACACACAATACTCCACCAAAAAGTGGGTGTTTGGAGTCTTTTGTACATTTAGATCTGCTCGCTCAGGCAAACAAGAATCATTTGGGATGAAGGGCCTTGGGCAGACAGATCACCAAGGACTCAACGGTCACTATGAATGAGATCTAGAGTTCCTTTGTGAAGATGAGAGAAGCTAAAAGGATAACCATCAGTGCAGCATTTCACCAAATAGGCCCTCATAGAGTTGCCAGATGGAAGCTCTTTTCGCTGGGAGTTTACCAAAAAAGCACTTGACCAAAAAAATTATATTATGAATAAAATAATTTGGTCTAATAAAATAGAGATTGAACTGCAATATTTCTCCACAATTCTCAACGCTGTGTGAGGAAGAAACCAGGCATTCATTGTGTTACAAATGCATACACACACACACACACACACACACACACACACACACACACACACACACACACAGTGTATGTGTGGGGGTAATGAGTGTGTATATGTGTGTGTCCTCTTGCCTACGTGTGTGTGTGTGTGTGTGTGTGTGTGTGTGTGTGTGTGTGTGTGTGTGTGCGCGTGCGCGCCCGTGAATGGTTTGAATGGTGTGTTTATGTGTGTGCATGCATGTGAGGGTGTGCGCATGTCTGTATGTGTATGCGTTCCTGCGTGGGTGTGCATGCGTGCGTGCGTCCGTTAGTGAGTATTTGCATGCCTGTGTGTGTGTGTCTATGTGTGTGGATAGCTGATATGGCCACCTCTGAACAGAATTCCATGAAACTTGAAACTTGGCATGCACCCAAAGGATGTCCTAATGATCCTACCCCCTGAGACCAACATAAAAAAAGGTAATTCTTCACAAAAAACTGGCCTACCCTCCTTCCAGGGGGCCTGGTGTGGTGGGTGAGCAATGGATCACAATGAAAAACAATGGTTCCATGTCATCCTTGTGGAGCTACATGCCACACATAAGTTTCGTGCAGCCCAGAATTTCAGTGGTCCGGGAATCGTTGACATTAATTAACTGAAGAAAAAAATAAACATTCGGAAGATAAAAAAAACTGACTAAATCTCTAGCACAGTGGTAATGATTATAGAGCGCAAAGGACTACTGAATGTATCTATCTATTTATTTTTCTTTTTAATTATTTCTGTAGTTAAATGAACACTTGAGCACAAGGAATTCCAGTACTTATAAATGCTTATTTATGAGTAGGCCTACATGACAATAAACTTTGAACATTGAATGATGCCACTTGATTATAATTCGAGTTGTGTGGCCAATTGTTTGTTATTGGCATACACGGCCAGGTTATGTACAGGCCCAGGTTAATGTACAGTACGGGCCCAGAGGGTAGAGCCCAGAGGGCACAAGGGCCAACACAACCTATAAGCTCACTCTAGAATTGACTAATGAGAACCCCAAAAGACTCCTAACGCTACACAAAGGGCTATGTTGGACAAATGTATTGCTTTATGAAATATGTGCATAATGGAATTCAGTTAATTCAGGAGTTTGCGTGTGCATGTTTTGTGTTCAACCATGCTCAAGTAGGAAGGGTATTTCCATAGCCTAGGCTATATGATCCGTGAATACATTGGTGGATTCTATAGGATATTTCCTGGTATAGACACATTACAGAACCAACACCATACAGTAGGCCCTATGTTTTTCTTAATGATGGAGAACACAATGAAGAGACAAAGATGAGTGAACAGCTCAGAGGTAAAACATGCATTCTTGATGTTCTGCCATCTCAGCATTTTTAGGCTTATTATATTTGGGAACGGTGGGTGGGGGAACAATCAGAGGGCACACACACAAGGAGACACTTTTACACACATTTTCAGTCATTGGTGTTTTATGGTAGGCTGCCTATTGCCTGAGATGAGATGAGTATCCATTTAAAATACTTTATAAATACAAAGTGGTGGTATGAAAATATGCATTTTCTTGAAAGTATTCGACAGGCAGTCTATTCCCTTGGTGTTTTTGTCATTGTAGGCTATAGATTATTATTACTTAACAGTTCAATCTACTTATGCTGTTAACATTACACGTTTTTAAGCCTGTTCCTTCTACTAGCGCCCTATGCTACCTTACAGCACATGACTGCCATCGTGTGTTTGAAGTTTGCTACTGTAAGATCATGTGGTGAGACTCAAATACGTCAGCCTGACAACAGAAAATGAAAGTGAAACAAATGTAACAATTATCCGTTCCTGCATTCAGCCAGTGGAAATGGTAGCTAAACGCTCTTCTGTTTTACATCAGTGCTATCTTGAAATTAACCTCCATATGTTTCAGAACTGTTTTAATGCGTGCATAGGCGAGCCCAAATAGTGTTTATGGGTGATCTTCAGCAATATCACCGGTGCAATTCTCGAATGGCATGTGTTGACTAGCTAGTGTAGCGTGTGCCGTGCCAGCATAGAGATCATTCGAATATTATGTTCTAGTATTCATGCAGAAGGTCGCGCTTCTTAGGACCATTATTGTTTTCTCTGCATTTGTCTTGTAGGACTAGACTATCGAGTGTGATTGGTAGTCTATTCTCCATTTCCGTGAACAATGTCGGGGACACTTGCACAAACGATGAAACCATATGTGTTTCTTCTGACTTTTGACGCTTTTCTGTGGCTATTAGTTTGGCTTTTCGTCGTGAGTTTAGGTGTCACAAACAGCGTCGGTGTTACATGGCTGTGGTGTTACAGGCTGGTAAGTTGGGGTATACTCCACCATTTGGCGCTGTTGTTCAGTGAGGAGAATGGGCAGCAGACGGCGCTCTTGCGATGGGTTGCAGCACTGTGTCTCCTCTCCCCCACTTACGAGACTGTAAAGACTTTGGTTCCATTCATCCCACATAACAACTGCCCTGTTCCCGATGTCGGGATGGTGGCCCTGTGTGCAGCGGCCGCAAGCATGGCAAGTCTGTTGTGGGAGTGGGTTTCCTCGGACAAGGCGAAGGGTGATAGCGGAAAGGAGGATAAGAAACAAAAGGCTCGGGCACTGCTTATGAGGGTGGTAGGTTATTCATCTCCAGACTACCTTCACCTGGGAGCTGCCTTCTTTTTCCTCACCTTGACAGCTCTGGGTGAGTGTCCTGCCTCACCACTACTTCTGCTGATTATAACAATGCACAACAAAATCACCTATGATTTCCCTTAAACGCAAACATGAAACTATTACACATATTGTACCCTAGTAGCCTAAGTGAATTTAGAACATTTTGGTTAGATAACACAAAAGAGGAGGAAGCTTTTGTTTAAAATGCCTTGTTGAAGATTGTGCATACTCTCGTTTTCTCTTGTAGGGGAGACTTACATTCCAATATATATTGGGCAAGTGATTGATATTTTAAGTGGCACCTATGATCATAACAGCTTCCTCTGGGCGATTTGCTACATGGGTCTGTTCTCAGTGGGCAGGTAATATCATTTATAAGGACTACTGATAATATCTTTATTGCTCAGTACAATAACACATATCCAAAAGACATTTTGTCCTCTTAAAAAATAATAATCTATAAACCTCTCCTTTTCAGTTCTCTATTTGGAGGCCTACGTGGGGGTATGTTCATGTGTAGCCTCTGTCGAATGAACAAGAGGATACGACACATGCTCTTTGAGAACCTGATGCAGCAAGAGATTACCTTTTTTGAGGAAAACAAGCCAGGTCCGTGCATTAAGAATTCAGACATACTGTATTCAGATATTGACATAGGCCCTGATGCACTTCAGTAAGCAGAACATATGAAGCGTTCTCTATCTTTGCCAGTCTTAAGAAATGTTTCCTTTCGACATACGCACGTGCAGGTAGCCTTGCCTCACGGCTCATCTCGGACACCGATAAGATGGGCCGCTCGGTGGCCATGAACGTGAACGTGCTCCTGCGCAGCCTGGTGAAGACCGCAGGCATGCTGTGGCTCATGCTGGGCCTCTCCTGGCAGCTCACGCTGCTGGCCTGCGTGGAGATGCCCCTGACGGCCCTGCTGCAGAACTCCTACAACACGCTCTCACAGGTGAACACATGCTGCCATTTAGTTCAGCTATTTGGGGGAACCTTTTGTTCACATTTCACATGAGTATCTTGCGAGTGAGCTTGTGATCTAATGTATGCACAATAGGGGCAAATTCTTTCAAATCACATGTAAGCCCTTTTTTTGCGTGCTTCAGTTATGCACTTTTCAGTTATGCGCATTCTCCCATTCCGCTTCTGTCACAGCCAGTACGCAAGTTCGAAATCGGGCCTTATGAAAGAGGCCTGATTATTTAGAATGGAACCAGACAGGCCCCAGCCGTGGCGCGACTGGCTGGGGTACCTGCACCACACGCCAGCGACTCGGGTTCGATTCCCGCCCCGCGGTACTTTCCGGGTCCCACCCCAACTCTCTCTCCCACTCGCTTCCTGTCTCTCTCTCTACCGTCCTGTCCAATTAAAGGCATAAAAGCCAAAAAATATATACTTAAATATATACTTAAAAAAAAAAAAACATTCGAATCAGATTGATCCACCACCTCTTTCATTTAAATCCAGATAGAATGCAAACCAGTTGATGCTGCTTTACAGTAGTGCAGACATCTGCGGGAATGTATGGATTACTTCGGTCAAGTTGAAAAGAAATGGACAGATTTGAACGAAGTGTAGGTTATATGACTTCATGCCAAGTTAAAATCGAAGCACAGTCGGTAAGCTCCAATATCTAAAGTAGGTGATTTTAAAGGGATTTTACTGTTTAAAAATGTAGCCTCATGGATAAGATAATGTTGGGAAATATGTCACCATGTGACACTGTAATGGGGAAAAAACATGAAGCCATATCAGCTTATTAAAGGAACACTTCACTGTTTTTTCATATTAAACTATGTTATTCCCTTAACTAGACGAGTTGATACATACCTCTCCCGTTGCACTGCGTGCACTCACTGGCTCTGGCGCACGGTGCTACTTTGATAGCACTTATCCCAATTCATTCATTAGGATCCAAACAGAGATGAATTTAGAAACGACCAAACATTTCCATGTTTTCCCTATTAAAATACAGTAACAAGAGTAGTCACACGACCAAGTATGGTGAGACAAAATAAAACATGGTGCATTTCTAGGCGGGTAAGAGGGATAACTATGTTGTGTGGCAGAATAACACTTGTGAGCACTTCGACTCTGCGCAGTAATATCATCACTCTTGCACTTTAAATTTCACTTTGGAGTGAGGATATTACTGCGCCGAGTTGTACGGATTTTGGCGTTGCTCCTCCCAAAACGTGTAACTCCCTCCATCGTGCATAAATAGCAGATTTAACAGGGGGAGAATCTGCGCAGGCTAAAAAGCGCTTAGTTACACTTATACGCATGGGAGAATTTGCTCCTAAGTGAAGGGGAGTTTGTGCAAGCTGAAAAGCGCGTAGTTACACACTTTCTTTTTTTCAAACTTGCGCACATGGGAGAATTCGCTCCATATTGTAGAGATATGCACAGTGATATTATAATATGATTATTATAATGTAGTTAAAGAAAGCTGGCATTACAATGTGGGATGAAGTGACTGAAACTATGTCTGCTCTTTGCAACATTATTAAGTGTTCTTTAGAAAGGGTGTTAGGGACAGAAAAACAAGATCTCTAAGAGTCTTGAAAGTGGAGAGATCATGTAACATGAAGTGTCTGGTTTTAATGCAGCACTACAGCTGAATACGGGGCTCTGTTTTTTTTCCTGAATCTGAACACTACATTCATGTCTTTTCCCCAGAGATAGAAAATACTTCCTGTTGCTTAGCAAGAGTATATTTATCATTGCAATGTGTACAGTGTGAGTCACACATTGTGACACGTCACAGAGCCTGAAATGTTATTTTCCTTCCCATCTTCCTCTTGAGGCTCGGCGCTATACTGCCACAAGCAGTTTCTAGGTAGAGCTGTCCTCCGGAGATATACAAGAGCTATAAAAGAGATGTACGTGAGCTAGACAAGAGTTATGAGGAGATACTCAAAAGCGCTCTTGAAGAGCTTGCGCTTTGTATTGCTTGCCTTGTGAGGATTTTCTCTCAGACATATGAGCAAATGTTTTGAGCAAGACTACTCTTCATTTTGTTCTTAACTATCAAAGACATTATAGTCTTGTAATACAACTATGTTATTGCACTATATACTGTGGACACTCACCCCTTAATGGTAGAAAATTAAGTTTATTACCTTAGGTAGCCTATAACACAAATTTATTAAGTAGCCCACAACACTAATGTCCATAAAATGTGAAGGCCATAAAACATGGTATTCCACTTGCAGACATTTCACAGTCCCCCCAGTTTGTGGCTCACTGATCCGCACACAGGTGGAGAGAATGATAAATCCTGCGCTGGTCTTATCGCTGCTGTGCTGTGGTCTGCTCGGTGAGTGAGTGCTTCTCGTCCCCCGGTGCAGGACCTGTCCCAGCAGCTGCAGGACTGCCAGGCGGAGACGCGGGAGCTGGCCGGCGAGGTCCTCGGGGCGGTGCGCACGGTGCGGAGCCTCCACGCCGAGCGGCAGGAGATGGGCCGCTACCAGGAGGCCCTCGACAAGATGTTCAACATCAAGAAGCGCAAAGGCATCTACAGCGCCTTTCATCTGCTGCTCAGGAGGGTAAGAACATAATCTTACCTCCGGCCCAGGCCATAGCAGAGACCAGTAAAAGTGAAGAAATATAGCACTACCCTGTTCTGTTTTTTCAGGTGGCAAAACTAAAGTGCTGTTAAAAATAGAAAGAAAGATTTGCATACTGTTCGATGCTCTCATAAAAGTTATTATGCAACATTTCAATCAGTGGTCTTCATCAGGCATTGTCTGAAGTTTTGAAAACTGAAGTGCTGTACCATTTCATACAATGTTCATTAATGTAGTGGTTTGATATTATATATCAAGTGATTTACCCTTGTAAGGGTGCTTCCTTCTCTGATTTGAAACGTCCAGTATATCATGTGCCCTGAATGGACCTTGTCCGCATGTAGAACCATAATCCTCTGACGTCTGCACAAGGAAACAAATGCAAAGTGATGACAATGCTGAAAATGTTGCTTACATGTGTTAACAGCCACATTTCCAATAGTAAAGCGATGGCAGTGCTGCTCCCTGTGGCATTGCCTGAACAGACCAGTGAGCACAGGAGTGGCCTGTGCTTTATGTTCATAGGGCAAGAGGGAGATTTAATGTAAATGAGTCCTGGCCTCAATGGGAAAGATAATGGGACCACAAGCCAACTCATTTCAGAGTTCAGTGGCTTGCAAGCTGTTAGGATTATCTTTCATGCACATGCTCTGTTTACCCCTATAACTGGGTGCTTAACTGAAGTTGCCGGTTATAGTTACCATGGGCACCGGTATGTGTGCCACATAACAAACTTTCTAGAACAATCTGCGTGTTGCAGTTATATACGTTATGTTTTGATGACATTATTGATGATATAACGATATTGTTTTTAAATGAGTCATTCAGGTCTCAGGTTGATTTGTTTCCTTTAGTAAGAGTAACTCCAAAAAACTCCAAAAACCTCCAAAAGTACCAAAAAGTTCAAAACCAGAAACTCGATATTTCAAACCTAATTAGATGTCAGATGGGATCCATAGTCTTTGTACTTGCAGGTTGGCTCGTTTTGCCCCATTGAGTTTGAACAGCAGCTCTGATTAATCTCTCTGTCAGAGCGTATCTTGCACTGCACAGCACAGTGCCTTCGGCTCAGACTCTGTCCTTCTCTGTCCTGTGAGAACACAGAAAACAGATGAGCTTAAACTGGGCTCCGTCTGAAAATATAGGGGCTTTAAAATGTATTTACAGCTCTCTAATGAGTGAAGTTTAGGTTGGTAAATTTGCAGGATTGAACCGTACTGATGTACTTACTGGGATTATTTTCAATTGTTTGTTAGAATAAGGAGAACAATAAAATGATACACCTTAGTGCGACATTCAGCAATGTGTATGCCTCTACCTTGGTGACAAGTGTGGATGAAAGCATTATGTTTTCGGTTTGTTCATCCATCCGTAAGTATGTCTGACATTCTTGAGAATGCGATATCTCAACAACACCTTGAGAACATTTCCTCTTGGCTTGCTGTGCCCTTATGTTTTGTCTAATTTATGTGCTTGCGTGTCTAAGAACACCTTGAGGGGATTTCTTCAAGTTTGTATTTTGTACACGTTTATACAAAATACAGACTCTTTGGACTCCAATAAACGTATTGATTTTGTCGCTTCACATTGAGTGTTCTCTGTCCACACCGAATCCGTTAAATATGCCCTTCTATTGCGTCATATTTCTCAGAACAGCAGAGCAACGCACAGAAAGACAATAGAGATGGGGCGTCCGGCAAGTTCAGATCAAAACGGCACGCTGCATTGCGCAGTACAACACAGTGTGACTTTGCGTACAGCGAGGCCATTCTAATTGAGTACAATGTCATTAAATTAATTTTATTGCTAATGCTGGCTTGTTTGAAGGTGCACTACTGCGGGCCTGTAATTCTACTTCCTAATGACAGGGTACTGATTGTATGAGCCTGTGTCTGTTTGTTTGACCTTGTGCAGACGGTGACCGTTGGAATAAAGGTCCTGATGCTGCTCCAGGGGCGAGCCCTCATCTCCTCCCAGCAGCTCAGCATGGGGAGCCTGCTCTCCTTCGTCCTCTATCAAAAAGACATGGCCACCAATATGAAGGTAAAACACGTTACTACATGCCATTTCAATCCAGGCGTGGGGTCTTCATCACCTATAAATAACTAGCTAACTAAACACCAACTGACTTCCCTGAGTGGGTTAAAGGTACACTATGCAGGTTTAGGCATTATTGGCGACTGTAGGGCTCCCTCTAGAGTCGCGATATACTTATATTTTACTCTGCTCTGGTGAACTTCTCCTGACGTATTCCCCCCATACGCAATGAGAATGCTTTTGTTGTAAAGCGCTATATCTATTGACATTGACGTTTTGCGCTTCTTGCGAGATTTGTCGGGCCGCTGCTCTTGAAGTTCCATGGCTGGTTTTCTCGGTAGCAACTCACTATGTCTCTGATGTATAGCTATGCTAGATCACAGGTGTCAAACTCAAGGCCCGCGGGCCAAATGCGGCCCGCCACATCATTTCATATGGCCCGCGAGAGCTTACAGGGTCTGATACACTATGTGGCCCGCGAGAGCTATAAAGGTCTGATACAGTTTTTGCGTATAGGCAATACACTGCAATACAATGCACGCACGTGAGACTGACAGGGAGGCAACATCAACCACCTTCCTCTATGATCAGTGTAACTGGCTACATCAGATGTGATAGCAACGCGAACGTGTGAAAACTAAATAGACCAGTATTCTAAACTATTTTAGCGAACGGAGTGCCTAAATTACGCGCTCGGTTTAGCCTGCCTGTGAAACGCATGATTGTTTGAAGTGCGTGTGGTTCTTTGAGAGGGGAATCGATGTAAGTTACTTTGATTTCAATTGGTAGTTGTAAACTAAGTGACACGTTTACGTCTACGTTTAAAAAGCATACATAATTGTGTGTAGTCCTATCCAAAAAAATCCAGCTTCAAAACCTTGCTAATCGAGCAAATGATTGTTTGGCCAAAAGTGAGCCTATTCCGACCGAGAAAAGGTGCATTCAGACCAGGCAAGCATAGGTAGGCTAGAAGTTTGTTGTAATCCTGTTGCTTTGCATTTTCATTTCGGTTCAAAACGAGCAACGTAGAATCCACACAACACCTTTCAACTTCAAAGAAAAAGTCCACCGGACCGTTCGCTTCTACTGTATGTGTAGCCTATAGAACGGTGTAGTGATGCACTTTTTGACATGTCAGTTTGTTTGCATCACTGGCTAGATGTAAAACTGCATTTCGTTACTGGTATTTCGCTTGTGCAATGACGGTTAAGTTGAATATACTCGAATCTAAAAAATAAATCCATGGCATGACCTCTTCCTGACTAACCAGTGACCCTCATTGAAAAGTCAAACTGTATGGAACTGACAGAGGTTTTTGTTTTGTTTTTACAAACATAACAATAATAAAAAGAACATGTCATGCTGATACCTTTTGCTCTTCTCGATTTTAGGGAAGTTTTATACCGATGCTAAAGATTTTGTGGCTGGTGCTTCAAATTTTATAGTTACATCTGGCCCTTTGAGGGCAATCATTGTGCTGATGTGGCCCTCGGTGAAAATGAGTTTGACACCCCTGTGCTAGATGAACGATTTGCCTGTTACAAGTTTGTTTACCATCAAATTCGTACAGGTGAAAATCTTGCATAGTGTTCCTTTAAGAGGCAGGATACACACATGCCATCCAACTAGTCATGTAGCCGTAGGCTATGCTCTATGCAGTTCTTTGGATAACAAAGCTATCACAGCACAGCACTGACGCCAGCTATATTACCAAATGACAAGACATCGAATCCTAGCAAGCCTTTTGTCAGTGTTGCTTGCATTATTGTTGGTGTGTGTATGGTTTTTACATACCTTTTTAGTAATTAGGTTCTTAGTTTGGACTAAAACTCTTATTGTTAAGCTTATTTAACTAAATATATTGCTGCTTTAATGGTAATGACAGGCATGTTTATCTATTCTTCAAATGACCTTAATGAAAATGAGGATGTTATAAAAATTGTGTCCCTTCAAAAACACCTCAAAAGCAAGTAAAGTACCTTTAATGACAGAACAGTTACATTTATAAAATCGGGCTGCTTCTTCCTGGAACCCCTTAACTTAAAAGCAACATGCTTTTAAGAAAAGTAGCCTGTTGTTTGAGGGATGAAAGGTAACTGGACTGCCTGCACTCCCATATCTATTTTCAGCACCTGGTGTATATCTACGGAGACATGCTGAACACGGTGACGTCATCTGTCAAAGTCTTCCAGCTCCTCGACAGGAAGTCCAGCATGAAGGAGGAGGGCTCGTTGGCACCTGAACAACTGGAGGGCAAACTAGCTTTCGACAAGGTCACTTTCTCATACCACTCTCGCCAGAATGTCCAGGCGCTGAAGGTGAGAAAAACAGGAGAATTCATAAAAACAGGAAGAGCTTCATCAGATTGCTTGAGATGAATGATGGGACATGGCTTTACGATGAATCAGAAACCTTTTGAATATTGAAGCTTTTTTAGCGGCTCACTTCACTGTATAGTTGATTTACGCTTCACTCCAATACTCCAGTATATAATTCCTTTAAAGGGATATTCCGCCATTTTTGGAAATACGCTCATTTTCCACCTCCCCTCGAGCAAAACAATCGATATTTACCTTGTTCCCGTTCATCCAGCCATTCTGTGAGTCTGGCGATACAACTTTTAGCTTCAGCCTAGCATAGATCATTGAATCGGATTAGACCATTAGCTTCTCGCCTGCTAGCTTCATGTTTAAAAGTGATTAAGATTTCTGGTAATTTTTCCATTTAAAACGTGTCTCCTCTCAAGTTAGAAAGTGCAATAAGACCAACTGAAAATGAAACCTGGCGTTTTTCTAGGCTGATTTGACATGGAACTACACTCTCATCTGGCGTAATAATCAAGGCAACTTGCAAACGTACCATAGGCGCAGTGATATCTTACGCAGCATCTGAAAATAGTCCCCATAGACAACAAGCAGTAGTAGTGCCAGTAGCTGCAAGTTGCCTTGATTATTAAACATGAAGCTAGCAAGCGAGAAGCTAATGGTCTAATCCGATTCAATGATCTATGCTAGGCTGAAGCTAAAAGTTGTATCGCCAGACTCACAGAATGGCTGGATGAACGGGAACAAGGTAAATATCGACTGTTTTGCTCGAGGGAAGGTGGAAAATGAGCCAAGTACCAAAGTACCAAACTCTGCAACCGTGGCTGCAAAGATTTATTCTGTTTTTCTTATTTTGCCCTGCATCCTCAGAATGTGACGCTGGAGATAGCGGCGGGGCAGATGACGGCGCTGGTGGGGCTCTCTGGCGGGGGGAAGAGCTCGTGCGTGAGCCTGCTGCAGCGCCTCTACGAGCCCCAGAGAGGGGACGTGCTGCTGGACGGAGAGCCGCTCCACCACTACGAGCACCGTTACCTGCGCAGCAAGGTGGGCACGCCAGCTCTCATTAGCACCAGCTCTCCCATCACGACCCACATCTCCGCGCTCTGGGAAGAGCCGTGAGAGAAAGCCATTTTCTCATTAATGCCACCACCTACTTGGCTAACGTTGATTTGAATTGAGTCTCTAAAGAGCTAACGGTGTAAGGTTAAATCATCACATTACGCAGTCTGTGTGCTCTGCCAGATTAGCTCTTATAGCATGGGCAGATACTGATGTGCTGCAGTATCAGCCTACCTTGCTCCTAATGAGTAGAATGGACTTACTGCACATGCTGAACTTATGATGAATTTAAAGTGGACTGCATGACTGATTTGCTATGCAGTGATTCATATGCTGTTGTTATAAATAGCAATGTCAATTACAATTACGTGCTTTCGCAATCTACAGTAGAGGCAATAAGCAGGTCATGAGTTCTTTGTATACCGTCGTTGGTTAGGTTACATACACTACTCACAAAAAGTCAGGGATGTTCGGTTTTCACATGAAATGTGTTGCCATTTGTTTCAGTGACCTACTGTCATGATATAATACCACTGTAGCTTGAACTTTTTACATAAAGGTCACCCGAACGCCAGAATTTTTTGTCAGTAGTGTACATGTATTTTAAGGTTATGCACAGTTATCTACAGGTGCTGTTATTTTCTCTGTGCAGTTTATTGGATTTCCTTTACATAATATGAGATGAAAGCTGTCATTGAAGATGGCTTTAAGAAAATAAACCTACGTTGTCACCTTGTGAAAACTAACAGAAGAAAAATGTGTGTGTGTGTGTATTGATAGTAATAGCTGCATTCGCATTCCTTTCTCTTCACAATCATCAATGAAACAGTACAGTAGTAGTAAATCAATCTCAAGACAAATGCCTTCACTGTGGAAAGCACTCACTATGGGCTTTGCAAGTATGTTACAGTCGACCTTCTATCTAATAGGTTTTCACTTAATGCTGATCTAAAGGTATTTGAGGAAGAATTTGTTCAAGGAACCTGATAGGGTGAAAATGTCAAGAAAAGGACATGGTCCTTTCAAAATGAAATGTTACTTTTCTGAGCATGGTCATTGGTCATCCTAATTGCATTTCCTGCTCTCCCTGTCTTTTGTTCTGATGACCTTTCTCCTCCCTCAGATGGCCGTGGTGTCCCAGAATCCCGTGCTGTTCTCCGGCTCGGTCAGATACAACATCAGCTATGGCCTGAAGGACTGCAGCGAGGAGAAGGTGAAGGAGGCAGCAAAGAGAGCCAACGCTCACGACTTCATCTGCCAACTGCAGGATGGCTATGACACAGGTTAGATACACACAACAGTTGATATTCAGACTACATGCGAACACAGTGCAATTTTACATACGGTACATACAGGCATCTTGAATGCAAATATCCCCTAATTTTACAGAATGGACAAGGAAGGAAATCATAATTCACAATCATAATTCACAATCACAATCACAATCATCAATCATCACGATAATATCACAATCATTATATCATTCTTCAGATACCTGTTTGTTATATCTGCTTGTCATAAATCGTATTTACACTGAGCAAAAAATAGAAATGCAACAGTTTTGTGACAAATCTTATATTTTATATAATCTTTCAAATTAGTGGCCATTTCACCTTTGGCAAGACAATGCAGCACCTAACAGGCGTGAACCAAACCTAACAGGTTTGAACCAAACATCAACAAAACACCAGAAAGCAAACTCACCTATCCCCTTTCATTTCCCCAAATTCCCGTCGCCCCCTTTAGGAGCTAAGCTGAAACAGTTTTGTTACATTTGGGGGAGAGAAATAAAGAGAAATAAATCTTTCATGGGGGTAGGGGTATGCCATAACACAGTTGGAATCTGGTCTTCAAGGATGGTCACTGAAGAGAGCTGTAATAGATCTGAGACGGCTGAAAAGGCAGGCCAATGGCCTCTGAGATTTGTGAAATCTTGTCACTGTGTTTCTGGAATGGTCATGGTATGTGCACTTATCAAAGGCTTGTGTTTTGCCTGGCTGTGTTGCGTGATTGGATCACAAATGGCCACAGCAACAAAGGGGATTGAAGTATTTGTTGGTAGCCTACTTGATGGGTGACCACTGCACGGGTTTCTCTGATTCTGATGCTGAGCCAATCCTAAACAACCTCAGCAGGAATGAGGAAAGTTGTTAGAGAAGCCATCATGAGTGTGGAGGGGTGTGGGTTTGGGATGCCGGACCATACTGTTGAGCCTTCTGGAGGCGTCATGGGCCTAATTCAACAAAACCCAAATGAAGGAAGGTGCCTGCTTGATCGTGTCTGCTTTGTCTTCGTATTTTGTTGCTTGGGCTCTTTGATAGGGGATTGAGAATATTCAGGCACATGTCCAGGTCCACCAGCTAACTGTGTATTGACGTTGTATCCTGCGTCATGTTGTAGACTGTTAGCCTTGGTTGTTGATTGGCCACTGTGGGAGATCTCCTTCCTACAGCACAAGGAATTTAACACCTTGCTTGTTTGGTATATAGATTTCCTCTGAGGTGTGTGTGTGTGTGTGTTGTGTATGTGTTGTGTGTATTTAGAGCAGGCTGGCCAAACTACGGCCCGCGGGCCAAATGCCACGCACACACAAATCTGGCCCGCCGAGCATGTCTTAGGTTATCGTAGAACCGGCCCACCTTGCACTTAGGTTATCATGCTCGCTATTTTTCCAGCGACAGTTTGGCAGTTACTGGCAAACTGCTTTACACTCTTCTTAGAGAATGTTTTCAATGTCAATGTCAAAACAACATGTTACATAAAGAGGATACTCTTTGTAATCTCCATTATTGCCGCAGATCCAATTTATGTTATGCTGCTCCATTTAATTGGGAACGCGTTTGAGCACGCACGAAAGGGAGAGAGAGTGCGGCAGGTTCCAGCTGGCTTGTCTTTGTTAATAACTGTTATCTCCTTTTTATAAGAAACTTTTAAAAGGAAATCACGAAAGCAACAGTAGTTCCCACTGTTGACCATTTATAAACCATGAGAGGGCACAGCCATAGGTAAAGCACTAGGCATTTGTCGGCTATATTTGAGTCGAGCTGGCAAAAGAGTCTTAAAGTGTCAGTGCACCATTTATAAACAATTTAAACAGCATCAAATTGACAGTTTTTCTAAAGAAATTCATTGGGTACAACAAAATTACTTCGTCATTGTCATTTTAATGATACCAAACACCCCTGATTTAGAGGCATGGGATGAGTAAATGACACTATAATGGAAACAGTGCTATAAGGCTATTATGTTGACATGAGATGCTATAATCATGAAATGAGTTGTATCTGATTCCTGCCTACATGTCTATCTGTCTCTCTCTCTCTCTCTGTCTCTCTCTCTGTCTGTCTGTCTGTCTGATGCTCTTGGTTCAGACGTGGGGGAGTGTGGAGATCAGCTGTCTGCTGGCCAGAAGCAGTGCATTGCCATTGCCCGCGCCCTGGTGCGGAGACCTCAAATCCTCATCTTGGATGAAGCTACCAGCTCCATGGACGTCAATACACAGGAGGCTGTACGTGCTCATTGTAGTCTCTCACATCATCTACACCTACACCATACCATACAGTTTCAGCTCTCAGTTCACACACTATGGAGTTTCTTAACTGCACTGGAAAAAAGCCTCTATTAGTTAGTTTAAACAAACTCTGATTGTGTCAAACATATCTGTGCAATAGCAGTTGCAAAAACAAGTTGTTGTATATTTGTTGTCAGACTGCTATTGCCACATTCTTCTCATACCTGCTACTGAAATCTCTTCTCAGTAAAGGTTAGCATTCTTCAGTAGTATCCTTATTCTCCATGTGGTTTGCCAGGTCCAAGCGGTTCTGAACGGGGCTGAGGGCCAGACAGTGCTGGTGATTGCCCATCGGCTGCAGACAGTGGAGCGAGCGAAACACATCCTCGTCATGGCCAACGGTGAGGTGGTGGAGCAGGGCACGCACAAGCAGCTCATGGACAAGGGCGAGAAGGGCGAGTACTACCGGCTCCAAAAGAAACTCTTCTCGGAGGACTGAGAGGGCTGGGAGTTATAGACCCTGCGGCAGCTGGATCAGTACACCCCTGGTCCAGCCAGGCCAGACACTGTCCTGTCGCTTCAGGAGGACAGACACACATTTGAGGACAACTGTTGGTGGGTGATGGCCGATGGCCCTGCTGCTGACAAGGCGATGCCCACAGGCAGCCTATCACTTCACAGAGGCACCAGTGCATATTGAGCAAACAGAGGCATTGTCCTCTGAAGGCATTGGATTGGTTTAGACATTTTACACTCCATAAAGCTTCTCACATTAATGGTTTCCACTCACATTTGAGCCAGATTACCCCATGGCTGTCTGCATACATGGATTACAATACAACACATTTCCAACTGCATCTATCCCTGACAGACAAGAAAACCTCCAGAGCTACTCCTTCATGATCTCTTTCTGAGTCTCTTTCTCATCAAAATGCTATTTTATGCTATTAGGTGGGCGGAGCTGCTGTGAATGCATTTTTTGAACGCATTTTTACACTTATTTTTTTGATTTCTTTTGGATTCAAACATTTGTGCCATCCCACTGCCACCATTGTATACAAAGATATAAAATATAGCATACACCCCCTACTTTCCACTCAATCTACATGGTATTACAAATGTGATATTGTAGACAAGCATGCGCTTAATCTTGATCACTGAAAAGAAAAGATTGATTTATTTTTTATTTATGTACATTCTAGTACCCAAACATTCAAGAATAAAACCAGCCTACACCAGTTGATGCAGTGTGTGCTCATTTTCATTAGCTTGCAAGTTATTTGCCATTATCATAGGCAAGGCAGGCAATGAGAATTTCTGTTGATTTACGTTTTATTATGTGGGTCACTCAAGCATGAGATACAAGGATGTGTGGCAGGCTGCATTCACTTGTCAGAGCTGAATTTACTCGTGCTTAAATGGTTCAGATGCTCCGGGCACTCTCTTTCACCCTTCTTCCCCACTTGTCTCAGCCAGAGGACGGACAAGAGAAGTAGCAGCGAGAAGAAAGTGGCATTGATCTACTGCCAGTCCAAACACCACACTCACAGTCACAAACACAGCCTCGCTCTTTCATTCTTGTTCTTGAAAGGTTGTTAAGCCCAAGAGGTGGGTTTGATTTGTTGTTGAAGCCCCAGGTTGCAGGTGCCCATATTCAAGCTGGTGTTTTTCAGCTAGCGTGAGAGGAGTATTTTGTATTTTTGATATATGTTGGCACACACACACACACACACACACACACATACTCACAAACATATACTGACAGAGACGGAACAAATTGGTAGACTATAGTTTTAAAGGAAAGTGTGTCCTTAGTGTGTCCTATAGATTGTCCTTAAATCTAAATTAAGCTGTTACTTTGTGATGCAGTAAAGATGGATTTTTTCAGTTTAGAATTTTTTATTTAAATTTTGCAAAATTTTAGAAAATGTACACAAAGCTCAGGAAACATGTTGCAAATGTTACTAAATGATAATGGAATATAGCCTGGCTAACGTCACCACATCTCAATGAGACGTGGTCTGGGAACCAAACGATAATTTTCTCGTATTTGAACCGATTTTAACTAATATTTACGAATTATTGGGCGCCATGGATGTCTATCAAATGCGTCTGTGGGTAGCTCATAGATTAGGCAGTCATGTCAATTAGCCTATACCAGATGATTTGTGCAGAGTGTTTGAATACTGAAAAATAACATTTGATAAATGAACCTTACATTTTCAGTAGTGATAGGTGTGTAGGTTTGAACAAAAAATGGTTTGGTTCTTAACCGAAATACAAGCTTCGGTGTGTAGCTTACTGTAGATGTCGTCATCGTCTTGCTGTGGGGCCCCTATCTGAGGCAAAGTATTAGGGCTGTATTTTCCAGGCTGCGTTAGCAGCGTGGATCAAATTGTGCACAAGGCAGCATGAGAATACCCAGGCTAAATGGAATTATGAATTAATGGCAATTTTTACATGCTTAAGTTAAAGTTGTAAGGACTACTGGGTGTCAGAGGCATACCATCCTGATGATTGCAATCACCTAGAAAATATTTCACCCTCCATGAAAAAAATCATATTTTAGCCATCCAATTTGTTGCTAAATGAAATAGCATTAGATTTCCACTTAATAAGAATTCTGTGCTTCAATATATTTCATCAGAGAATTTACATTTTACAGCATTTGCTGCTATGGGATTCTGTATGTCCATTTGTTCAGAGGGTCATGTGCAGCACACCTCATGCAGCACATGCTTCCTAAAGCACCTCACATGGCTTGATGGCTTACCCCTCGCAATTTAGTGGGCTCTATCTGGTGTAAGTGCTGGTTAATCCATTACGAAAAGAATAGCAGCTGCCTGTTCTCCATTTGGAAGACTATAAGAGTAATTTTCTTGTAGGATGAAGTAAGCTTCAGTGTGAAGCTGTCCACCTAGGTACAGCATGGTTCTGAATGATTGCGTTCATTTGACCCAGGGTGAAAATCCCTCTTGTAATCACCAGATCATCAGATCTTCAAATCCTCCATGCTTGACAAATGGCACCATGTCCAGCATAGCTTCATTTGCTCTGTGCTTAACACATTTTCTCCTCTATCATCCAAAATGTTCATGCTTGGATAGGCCTCTATGTTGTATCATGGTAAACAAAACAACCCTTCTCAGGTACCATTGTTGCTTTGTTTTTTCGCTCTTTCTATCCTGGTTAATGCTCTTTCTTCTTATCGCATCTTTCTCATTTCAAGTTGGAGAAGAAAGCTAATACTAATGCTTTGGCTTAATAGCCCAGAAATGTTCAGTTTTATTACCTCTGTGCTGACAGGGTTTTCCCGCTATCCTTAATAATTTAGCATAGCCAGCAATGTCACTGAAACATTGGAGTGGAGGTATGGGGTCCGCTGGCATTTTGCTCATAGTTATTATACTATTTTGCCCATTGTGGTCTATAGTCATTTTGACATGTTATGCTTTTTTCTTAATATTCACAAGTTAAATCAAAAGAGACCTGAGCGGTTGAAACGTTTTAGCCTGCCAATTAAACTGGGAGCATACAAGACAGGGTGCACTGTGCAGATATATTTTCTTTTGTAAACACTACCTGGACTTAACCAGAAGTAAATATCAAAATATTACAAGGCTAAGAGCCAATGAACATGCCAAGAGTAGCACTGTTGCATGCCAGTGCTGGGGGAGGGGAAAATACTCTGACATTAAAGTTATAAGTGCAAAAAAATAAAAGAATAAAATTAGAGCGTTTAGAGTTTTAATCATAATTGTCCCCTTCTTCAGATATAATTATGTTCATTAGGTTGTTTCATTATTTGGATAGGTTGTAGTTTAGGATTTTGGCCTGCTGAAAAAAAAAAAAAAAAAAAACATGATGACGTCTACTTGACGTCACCACCAATGAAAACCTCCGCTCGAAAATCAAAAATACCGGAAGTTAAATGTTTCAGGTGAAGCCGTTCTAAACTGGTTCCAGAGTAGATAGCATTTGACTGGGTAGACAAGTGGTAGTTCATTTAGAATATATATTATTAACTATGGATATGATGACCGGAGAGCTTACAAAACTATACTTCTACGAATCCAGGCTTGAAACATTTAAAGGATGGCCTTTCGAAGAGGACTGTAGTTGTACCCCCGAAAACGTAAGATAATGTATCTTTGCACATGAAAAAATGCTAACGCTAACTCACCAAAACAAATCGTTTAGAGGTGCAACATTTTGTTTGTTTTCATACGCATCTTGTGTTCTATGCACATAGTTGTAACTTTAACTCAAATATTGCATTGTATCTCGAGAAAAGTTTCGAATGATCCTATGTTATTGCCTAGGTCCTAGTGACGTTACCAGTTAGGCTAAGTTACCCTAGCTAGCAGCGTGCTACAAAATAATTGTAAACCGTCTCTGGTGCTACCATCCATAACAAAACATAACCTTCTGTAATTTGCAATGACCAGTTTACTATTTCAATGTTCAACAGATGGCTAAAGCAGGATTCATTCATACACCGTCTGAAAATAGTCCCGACGTTGCTCAGTGCTTTTTCTGTCTCAAAGAACTGGAGGGATGGGAGCCTGAGGATGACCCTTTGTGAGTAGGCCGAAATGTCTAAATGTATCTCTATCTGTTCCGATGTCAGTGTTTTGTGCGTGTGTAACGTTAGTGATGAACATCTTTTGAAACTATGCTTGTCGAGCGGACTACGTTGACATTTAAAAGTAAAAATGTGTTAAACAGGGTCTGTGGGTACAATACAAACGTTTTATTTTTATAGTGGGAGATAGACCAATGATAGGCCTGCATTGATAACCCAAATACAGACCGTGTGGAATCAGCTGTATAATTAAGTATACTATGAAATTTAGACCTTAAATTAACAAGTCTTAAACATAGGCAACAGCATTGTAGGCCTACACAACGTGGGATTGAGTAGGCTAGGTCTTAATTAAGTCTTCATTTAAGGTTGCTTCAGCAGTGGTCATTTAATTTATTTAGCAACATAGAAGCAGATTGTTGTTTGACATTCATTGTAGTTATTCCTCTCAACAGATACAATGGCGCAACTGATTAAAACATTGTATCTTGTATAGAAGTTAAAATTTTCCCTCATTCTTTGTCAGCATGGGTTTGAAATCAGTCCTAAATTTCATTCACTATTATTTTTAAACGGTTTCTAAATTGCCATATTTTGCTTGTTGAAACCTGCAAAAAGTCTGCCTTTTAGGGTACTAAGCTAACACATGATTGCACACTTTTAGGCCACTCTAAACCCCAGATGACTAGTGGTCCTCATCACCTGTGAATTAGTTTAGTGAAATATGTTTCATAAATACGAACGAGTGATTGACTGATTTGGTATTATACAGCAGAGATCTCATCCCACAGTCTAGCCTGGAAAATCCAGACCCGAATAATGTAATGACCCAACTCACCAAGCGTGCATTTGAAAATCTCACAGCACGCAATTGGATAACACTACGACCAATATTTACTGACTTTGAACGTTGCAGCTCTGTCGTCATCAGTTTAGCTCACCTCTGGCCAGCCTATATTTATTTATTTTATTTTATTATTTCAGGACAATGCACATTAATGAACATCGTATACACCGATGTGATTGGTATCCCCCGATGCCTGGGGTTAAGTAACGTGCATCATTGCTCATTGCCAGAGTATCTTGCAGACACAATTCAAATTGTGCTGTAGCGAGAACTCTGGATTTCCAGGGTAACCACAGTCATGGAAAACCTGGAAAAGTCATGAAATTGTAAAATCCCATTTTCCAGCTCTGGAGAAATCATGGAATTCAGTAAATTCATTGAAAGTTTTGGAAAAGTCATGAAATTCCATTTGATCATAGGTAGGACACATAGACTTTGTGGGTGCCCCAGTAACGAACTGCTGTGCTCAAGTTCAGGTCCAACTAGTTTATGTATTTAGTAATGGGGAAAAGAAAGCAACGTTGTCAAATTCGCAAACTCAAACAACAGAAATAACACTGCGGCATGTGCCCTAGTGCAGTTTTAGGCCTAGTGACACCCCTGGAGTGTACATCAACTCACATGAGATAGGAAGCGCATATTATCCAGTCTTGTCACTTTTCATAATTCGCCCCAACCTGTGGTGTACAGTGAGCAAATTTACTAGCAAGCTGTGAAAAGTCATGGAAATTTAATTCAAGGTCATTGAATAGTCATGCAAAGGTTTTAAAGTTTTGTCGGTTAAAACGGATGGGAACCCTGACAGTCTATAAACATTTGATTGAATGTGGTTTAGCAGCATGCCATTTTGTTTGTAACAATAAGACCCTTGTAAGTGGGTGTAATTAGGGCTGTAATTAGTGTTGATTTCCTAAGTGCATGTTGACTGCTTGCATGGTGGTGACTGCTTGGCACAATAAAAAGTTCTTCTTGTGCTGCTGATTTCAAGAGCTAGATACACATTTTACAATTCTTGTTGATATGAGCTCTTAATAGTTTAAAAGAGTGTGTGTGTGTGTGTGTGTGTGTGTGTCAGTCAGTCAGTCATCCCATTTCCATCTCAATGAGCACAAACATGTTTTTTTATTCCATTATTTTGATTAGGAAAGAACACAAGTCCCACTCTCCTCAGTGTGACTTTGTTGCTCTAAAAAAGCCCGTTGAACACTTGACAGTGGAGGAGTTCCTGAAGCTCCAGAAGGAGAGGCAGAAGTTCCAAATTGTGAGTATTCATAAACTGATGTAAATTCAATTCATATCTATGAAAACAATATTATAAACAGAACAACTGTGATGTTGCATTGCACTCTGTAAGATTGATCTCCCTCTCCCCCCACCAGAGGAAGACGTGCAATCAAGCCATCGATAAATTTCAAGAGGCAGCAACAGTCAGAAGAGGCCAGATTATCAAGACTTCAATGGGAGAGGAGTGATCCTTAGCCTGTGATCACACTGTGTGCTGGACACCGGTCTCTCTGTCTCACTCTTTCAGACGTCAGTTCAGTGGATGGAGAAAGACTCACCCTTTGTGAGGGTATACGTATGTCTTCAGACACAGATCAACAAGATTCAAGTTTCATTTAGCATATTTTAATGGGCAACTCTGAGTGAAAACATTAATATTCATCTCCTTTGACAAGCTTTGTCATTGTGTTTGCCAATTATATTTGTAATACTCTAAATTGCAGGCCTTTGCAGAATTTATTTGTGTAAATTAATTATTTCCAGACTTGTGCGTTTTTATTCTGTCCACTGATTTCCTTTATTTTTTAATAAAGCCTTTAAGCCTATACTCTCTCAATAACCACGGGTTGCCTACTATTTTCTTGGGAAAATACAGTTGTATGTTCCTCAGATGACCTATATGCTTTGATCCATTCTTACGTGATGTTCTATTTACAATGTAATATCCTGAAAACTGGCCACAACGGAACAATGACACTTTAATGGACAATTTAAGAGTTGTGAATCCGAGACCATGAAGTAAATGTTTAAGTGCTCCTATGTGTGTTGGATGCGAGCAGTTTTTCAGTTTCCCCCCTCGCTCATTCGCCTAGGCAAAGGAAAACAACGTAATTGATGTAAACGTCATGTCCATCGAGAGAACTGTAGTGCTCAGCGCGGGAGCGTAGCTTCGCACCCTTTCAGTGTGAGACCCGCGCGAGATAGGGAACGCTCCCATGTGAAGTCAGGCGGACTCGTATTATAAATGTATGCTTTATGAAGAGGATAAATCATCTGGAAACATACATTATTTCACGTCTACATAGCTGTTGGATAAACGGTTAATGTCGACATAAAAGAGGATTAATAACCATCACCAAAATACAAGCTTTTCTGGAAAAGGACTCGGGCATTGAACGACCGCCACTGATGCGTGGCAGAAGTTCGCTTTGCTGCTCTTGATCATCGTAATAAATCGCCAAAATGAAAATAACCTTCGGCTCTGTAGTTGTTAGTGCTGGTCTCGCTGGCATTTTAAGTTTCAGCTTTCTAGCGCTTGCTATAGGGAGTGAGTACTGGTATATTATTGATGACCACAGACCCAACTTCACAGAAGATTCTCATTCTGGACTCTGGAGAACCTATGAAGGTAGGATTGCGGCGAAACGTATTTGTCTTAATTTATTTGTCATTACATGTTCAGGCCTGGGGGTGACGGGTTGGTCTATGAAGCCTTGTTCAAACTATTTTGTGTGGTTAATGCCAACCGTGTGTGTGGCGGGGATTAAAGCTATGAAGTTTAATAAGACTGATGAAGCAGGCATAGGATAGACAAGTGTTTAGCCCACACTTTTACATCACACTTGCAGGCTATTTAGAGACATTAGAGAATTTAACGAATCTATTTAATGGATCCAATTCCCATTAAAAGAAGCGACATTAGTCTAATGATTAGTCAGTTGACTTTGAATAGAGCTGGCTCTGAGAGCTGCTGGCGCAACACTAATTGGCATGCTGTTGGAGCCGAGGCAGGCACCAGACTGGCGCGGGGCGACGCTCTCCCATCAGGCGCATGGTGTTTCACATGGCGAGACGCATGCTTATTTTCAGCAGCTTGCTGTCACAAAATTTGTGTTTTGAAAAGGTTTTGCATAGATTACAAACTCACAAGTAGGCCTACTCAAATATCAGTGAGTCATCTTCTAATAGGCCTATGCGTTGCTTGAGCTAGATGATGCAAAACAAAGCATTCTGGTACACATGAGAACATTATGATTTTGCTTTATTCACATTGTAACAAAGTTATGTTTGGAGAATGTTTTCTCTGCAGTGATGAAAAATGGCTTTCTCTGCAGGGGATGATGTCTACTCATTCACTGCAAACGCAGAATCCTACTCGGACTTAGAGAATCACATGTACAGTGAGTATTTCCAATCCCATGTTGAATCAGCATGATGCGTTTGTGGTGTTATCGTTTCACACAACAGAATTGTGTTAGTACAATAACACGGATAGATTTGTCATGAATGCAGCTTGTGTAGATGCTTGTAAAACACGGGGAAATATTTCCTGCTCATTCACAGCATACCCTTGTGTGTCTGTCCCCACCCTGTCCTGCCTCCAGACATGCACACAGTGATTGCGGTGCTGCTGCCGCTGAGCCTGGTGATGCTGGTGTTTGGGGGGATCTGCGGGCTGGTCAGCTCACTGGCCAGGAGCTCTTCTCTCCTCCTGGGTACTGCATCATACATACTCCTCAGCAGTAAGTCCTGCACTCACACACTCACACTCTTCCCTCACACAATGTAGCACAGCAGTAAGTCCTGCACTCACACACTCACACTCTTCCCTCACACAATGTAGCACAATTGCACAGTAACAGAAGCTAGCTGGACTCTAGAATAGGGTTGGACACTTTGCTACAATTGCATTGTAAGAATGGTTTAATTTACATTATTGCTCCTCCCCCTCCCCCCGCTCAATAAAGGTTACTTTTGTCATAATGCACAACCCTTCTACACCATCCCTGCCACCATAGGCACCACAGGAGTTTCCGCTTCCCATACACCATAAGCTGATGGGGTGCAAGAACTATGAGTGCCTCTGATGGAGAGTGTGAGGCAAAAGCATTCTCTAGCCGTAATGTGAAGAGATTGCAGCCACCTGCAACCCCAGGCATTCCGCTGAGTAATGACGTCTGAGAATTACCTCTCTTCCATGTTTGTCAGGTTGATTTAGAATCAACAACCTGCTGCTGATTTGTGAACAAGTCTGTGCAAAGCCCTCTGGGAATAACAATATTGCCTTCCCAACCAGTGATTCCTTAAAAAGTGGGCAGCAGTGGAGGTGTTATTATATTAACCCCCCTGCAGCCTTCAGTTGGTCTGAGTGAGAAGAGGCAAGCCGAAGAGAAATATAAAAAAGAGAAGTGAATGATAAATGCACAAATAATCCCTCAGCCAAGCATCCTTTACTCACAGATGTCCGAATATGTTTACTTTATCACATTACACATCTCCCTCTCTCCCATATTAGCTCATCTCTCTAGCAATAAGGCACTGGCCTGCAAGGCCCAAAATGTACAGTATGTGTGCAGTGTCAGTTTGCCGATGTGAATGAACAGTGTTAAGATGGCTAATCCCACCTGAGTTCTTCTCACTCTCTTTCCCATGCATATTAGATCTGCAGCTGTATTGGCCATGGACAGTATGCATCTTGTCACTTTCTCTCAGTCGTTAATTGCATTTGAGAATGTCTTAAAAGGAGGCCAGTCATATTCCTGGAGTGGCAATGCGCAGCTTTGATGTTGAGAAGCACATCTGGTGGCCTTGAGCACGTAGACAGTCTACAACCCAGGGCTAATTAAGTCCCTTAGAGCAGCCACAAGGCCATGTGATGCGCATAAAGCCTACCTTGTGTTGATGGCGGACTGAACTAATGGTGCTCCCTGCACTTAGCGCCAAGCTAATCAGTAACATGTGGGAAGTGTGAAATAGGATCAAGTGAGGAATTTCGATGGCCCAAAAATACGTATCCATGGCTACTGTCTGCTGCCCTCTCTATTAACCTACGGCCTCCCCTTCTCCGCAATAGCTGTATAGGGTCAGCATTACTATAGCATCACTTATCCATAATGTCACTTTTTTGGTGTTTTACGCTCTTGTGCCCTCATTGTCCTGGCAGTTGTACAATGTTGTACATAAAAGGCATATCACACATAATCATGTGTGAGTATGTACCTGTAGTCTTGTAGACCTGTGGTCAGTAAAATGCCAGTATGTGGCAACTGCTGTTATGCTAGAACCCTGCCGTCTCAAGAGGCCCTCCATTTCACAGAACACTTTTTGTATGCACATAAGCATTCGGTGAAATCAATGCAGAAAATGCTTTGTCTGAAGCTACTAAATGACACTGTTACTGAAGTGAAGCATTTAGAGAATCATGAGAGGCCATTGTATGTCCAGAATTCTAGGACCTTTATTTGCGAGATTGACCGGCATATAAGTCTTCCTCTGGTGGTGAAGTACATGTTGATTGTTTGTTCTACATTGAATAAATATGTTTCTAACATTTGTGGCACCTCCTCTGAGTTCAGAATCAGTAGTTAGATGACTAGTCGGCCTCAAGTCAGAATCCCAATTTCAGATGTTATGAAGGTTGGAATTTAATATGTCTATGACGTACCAGTGTGCCCATGTGTGTTATAAAGCTAAAATTACTGATTTTAGCTTGATTAGCTTATACAATCATAATTGTTTCTTGATTTGACCCAATGATTCCTCAGTAGTCATACTGTGAGCTTTGAAACTCTAATCAACACGGTAGTCATTATATTTGCACACAGAGGGCTACATTAGGTTATGCTCGATCTTGTTGAGCCCAAGTCGACTTGGTTCTGTTCATTTGTCTGGCTGAAGATCCCCTCTCCACCTGCCTCTCTGCTCTCATCTTTGATCGATCTGATGTGCCTCCAGCTGTGCAATGGCTGTGTTACATTTGTGAACACTCGGGGCGTATGTGAGGTTTATTCTTCACAGCTGTCACTGATCCTGCAGGGCCACAACTTTGATGGTTGAAAACAAGCCAATTTATTGTACAGCTGATTCCCTGAGAGGTACGATCCGTGGATTCTACATGCAGTTAACTTCCAACAGATCGAGACAGGTTCAGATGGTCTTAAGAGTGATTTAGACATTGATCGAGCTTGTCTGTCACAAACGTGTAATGACCATTAGATGGATCGAAGTTGCCAGGCAAGCAGCCTTTTAAAAAATCACCTGAACATATACCCTGCAGTTTGATTTCCATTAGTTTGATGTTTTTCACAGAATGTGCATTGTGTCATCACACGATTGGTCCAAAAGGTAGATATTAAGTCTGGCTCATATGAACCAGGCAAGGCAAAGGAAGGAGCTCAGAACAGAGAAGAAAGGATAATAAAAGTTCCTAGATTGCAACATTTCTGTCCTACATGTAGCCTACATTTTGCCACTACCAATGCATCATGTTTCTCCACTCATGCATTTGAACATATTCAGTGGATTCTTCGCTGTTTCACAGTGGGTTTGGTTAGACAGAGGATTTGCTGTAAACACAACCTAGGGTCTATTTATGGATGATACAGAGTTCAAACTTTCGCTTGGAAGCTGAATCATGTTTAGTTTAGAAACAAAAAAGTGTACGGAGTGGTTATAATAAGGACAGCATATTCAGATTCAGATTCAGATTCAGAAAACTTTATTAATCCCCAAGGGGCAATTCAGTTTACAGCCAGTGCAAGTCAGTGCACTACTGCTTGTTTTCAGATCGCCTCAAATCAATGGGCATGTTGGACTTCTTCCAGTGTCATGCAGATCTGGCTGAACATGATGTACTGTGTGTTTGTATTGTCGTAACTGACATAGTTTGATTTGTCTGTTGGAATCCTCTCCACACTATCACCAAAGTATAAGGCTATTTTGAGCCCTGTCCGTGGTTTCAAAATAGCAGCTTATTTTACATGGCGCCATGCCCGCTGTTATAAGCCATTTTGTTGCTAATGCTGTACAATGATCTAGCTTAAACTCCTCCTATTAATGTAGCCTAATTTTGATGATAAATAAAGTTTGAACTTGTTATCATCCATGAATCCATGGATTAACCCTAACCCTAGGTTGTGTTTATAGCGAACCATCCCTTAATACCCTCACCAAGACCCCAGATGAAATAGCCTCGCTCTCAACTAATAGCACCATTTATCCAGCAGTGGTGAAATGTACACAAAACACATCTGACACACAATCAAGTGTGTGACCCTGACTGAGGGATATGTCAGTGCCTTGTGAAGTATTTGCTTGAGCAGACCCCCTGGCAGACACCCCCCCCCCCACACACACACACACACTCACAGACATACACACACACCTCTCTTCAGTCACAGTGAAAGCCAAGGGAATCAGAGGTCACAGATGGAGCTCATCTGTGGGGTGACACCCCATCTGTCTCTGCCACCCCGGCCTTGTGAGATCTGGCTTCGTCCAACTCGTTGGGCCTCCACCCGTCACCCACCGTCTCTGCCTCTACGCCCCGCCAATGCCAATGCCAATGCCAATGCCAAGCACTCCCTGTGTTAAGTGTTTAACGGGGAATTTTAACGAGAGTCAGACCTGACAGATTAGAGCACAGTGGGCAGAGATTGATGGTTTAATCCATAGAGCTGTTAGAGAAGAAATACTGTCACACAGTGGGCCGAACGCTGACGATGTAGGAAAGGCTGCGAGAGTTCGGAACAACAATCTGAGAGGCTCTGAAAGCACGCCAGAGAGACTTATGGCACCACGACGGGCGCCATGGAAGCACGCCGTCATAGCCTTTCGCTCCAAGCTTCAGATTGAAATACAGCAGCCCGGCAGGCAGGATGAGTCTAAAGAGGTCAGCTGATCTACACCAAAGACGGTGTGCAGTCACAGGAAAGGTGTGCTGTTTTGGGTGAAAATGAGTTTCTCACTCTGTTAACCTGCTGTAAAAAAAATCCCCTCCCCCTCGTATCCTGACAGAAATATGGGACAATACTGCTCATCACCTACTGTGGGCCATAAACACTAAATCTATAAATGTCTCCATCCTGTTTTGGAGACAATCTGAGCTTTTTTTGTGTGAGTATCGTGAAGAGAATGAGTGTATATTAATATGTTCTTGGTTCACTGTGTACATCCTCTCAACCAGTGATTATGGAATATTCTCAATGGCCTCCTTTGGTGAAAGATATTTGCCAAATGACTTGTGAGAATGAGCAGAGCACAGTGGCTGGAAAGCACAGCAAAAGAGCTCCTGTTAGCTTTAGCTGTGAAGTCTATCTGTGTATAGCCACACTTTTTGGTGTATTCTTTTTTTTACCTACTCAGTACTGCTTTATCTTACACATCTGTGTGTGTGTGTGTGTGTGTGTGTGCGTGCGTGCGTGCGTGCGTGCGTGCGTGCGTGCGTGCGTGCGTGCGTGCGTGCGTGCGTGTGTGTAGGTCTGCTGACGCTGTCCGGCGTGTGTCTGTACATCAGCTACTCCCAGCAGGCGTGGCAGGAGTCGGAGCGGCGCATGGGCGCCGAGCAGATGGCTCAGCTGCACACCTACTTCGGCTGGTCTCTGGGCATGGCCTGGCTCTCCTTCATCATGGAGGTGCTCTCCTCGCTCCTCCTCTTCCTCGCCTCGCGCATGGTCGGCCCGCATTAACGCTCCGGTCTGCCCATACTCCTCACTGAGAAGCAAGAAGAAAGAACAAAGACTGCACTGAAGAGATCCCAAGAGAGCACCCAGCAGCAGCTCACACTCAAGTACCTCAGGAGGTGGCAGTGACTGTGAGAAGGAGTTGTGTGGAGGAGTTCAATAGTGTCACACTGTTTTTGTGAAACTCAATTTCGACTGTGGAACGGACTCAAAGCGGAAATGAAAGACACAGAGGTGGTACAGTTAGCGCCAGTCACCCATTTCCTGGAAATGCCGGACCAGAGTGTTTATCATGTGTTTTGTTGTCACCTGGAAATTGATTGGAGGGTTGAGGTTTTCAAATTGATTAGTTCGCTTTTAGACTGCTCTGTCGCGCTTGTTGTTGTGTAACAGATAGTATTCCTTCCGTTGCTCCTTGAGTGTGATTTTTTTGTCGCATCCACCAACCATTAAGCAGTCTTATTGTGCCTCTTCTCTGTGCAATGTCCACTTACTGTAATGCGTTGCTTGTGCTTCTTTTCATGTGACGAGTCAGGAAAATTGGATCTTTCTGTAATTTGTGGAGTATTTCACGTCTTTGTCAAAGTGTCTGCGTAGGAAGTGACAACGCTTCGCTTTTTAATCCACAGCGGTGAGAATATTAATTGCTACACTGATGAGTACCTTTCAAGTGGCAGTGAAATGGGAAGGCGGTAGAGAGTGGTGAGAGCCCTGTTACCAGCCTGTCAGTCCTCCTCACATGGAAATGTATTTTTTAATGACTTTTAAGTCACTGCACTGATATATACATGCTATGAGGATTTTACAAAGGTAAATGTGCCCGTTACAGTATACATGAAAAGGCATTTGTTTTTGTTCAACAAATTAATCAAATTATGGTTAATAAAAAATAATGATATTTTAGGATGAATGTTTATAATGAATGAAATCCTGCTGATTTGTTTTTAGATAGAATGGAAAGCCTAATTGAATTGAGGCCAAACATTTTTCTTCTCTCTGGCAGCAGGTTGGGAGGGGTGTAAGTGTTTTTTCCCCTTTTGATGTTTTCCTACAACAGGAAAACGCATCAGCAGTGAAAACAAGATTGACAGGCAGAAACACAGTGCTTTATATTACACTTGGATAGCCTAGTCCCGCCTGCCTAGTGTCTCCACTTATTTGCACTGAGATACAGTGCCCTCCATAATTATTGGCACCCCTGGTTGAGATGTTCTTTAGCTTCTAATAAATTCATTTTTAATATAGGACCATAATTTAAAAAGCGTAAAATCCAACCTTTACAATACAATTGCATTTATTTAGAAGGAAAAAAATCCCACATTAAGAAATAATTATTTTACATCAAATCATTGGCACAATTATTGGCACCCCTGATGTTAATGTTTTGTGCAACCCCCTTTTGCTAATAAAACAGCACCTAATCTTGTCTTATAATGTTTCACAAGATTAGAGAAAACAGAAAGAGGGATCTTCGACCATTTCTCTTTGCACAAAATCTCCAAATCATCCAACGACCGGGGTTCTCTCCTCTGCACTCTCCTCTTCAGCTCACCCCACAGGTTTTCAATGGGGTTGAGGTCTGGGAACTGAGATGGCCATGGTAGGAGCTTGATACGGTGTCTGGTGAACCATTTCTGTGTAGACTTGGCCATATGTTTAGGGTCATTATCTTGCTGAAAGACCCAGTGACGATCCATCTTCAGCTTTCGGGCAGAGGCCACCAGATTTTGATTTAAAATGTCCTGGTATTTCAAAGCATTCATGATGCCATGCACCCTAACAAGGTTCCCAGGCCCTTTGGAAGTGAAACAGGCCCACAGCATCACCGATCCTCCCCCATACTTCACAGTGGGCATGAGGTGCTGTTCTGCATACTGTTTGTTGCCAAAAAGCTCTAACTTTGTCTCATCTGACCAAAGCACACGGTCCCAGTTGAAGGCCCAGTACCGCTCCAGACGTTTGTGCTTATGATTTTGAGTGAGAAAGTTTTTTTTTCGTGCATGCCTCCCAAACAACTTGTTGGCATGCAGATAGCGCCTGATGGTTGTTTTGGAGACTTTGTGAGCCCAAGATGCAACCATTTGATGCAATTCTGTAACAGTGAGTTTTGGAGATTTTTTTTATTTCTCTTACCATCCTCCTGACTATGCGTGGTGGCAAAATAAACTTGCGTCCTCTTCCAGGCTTGTTTACCACTGCTCCAGTTGTTTTAAACTTCTTAACGATTCCTCTGACCATAGATATGGGCAGGTGTGCGAGTGGCTATTTTCTTGTAGCCATTGCCTTACTTGTGAAGGTCGACACACATCTGCCTTACTTGAACAGTGTGTTCCTTTGTCTTTCCCATGTTGAAGAGAAATGGCCTCTGTGTCACATCATAAGAATTACTAAATAAATGTTCCTACATACTCTGATTGACTTTGTAAACTATACTGTAGAAATGACAGAAATTACAGAAATACTTTAATTACATTTATTTCCTAGGAATTGTTAGGGGTGCCAATAATTGTGGAACAGGTGATTTTATGAAGAATAAATATTTCTCAGTCAGGGATTTTTTTCCCCACCTTAAAATTCACTTGAGTTGAGTACTCAGTGTGAGAGTATGCTTTTACAATAAAAAAAATATTTATTTCAAGGCTTTTAACGCATCTTAACCAGGGGTGCCAATAATTGTGGAGGGCGCTGTAGGTGACTCATCTGACTCGATGCATTTAAGTTTATATCAGCCGCTTTGAAAGGGACCCTCGTGAACAGAGAGGGTTATATTTCCTGCCAAACAAATTGGACACAAGATAGATGCAGTTTGGACCCTGGAGGTCTGAGAATGCTGTCTTTCCGCAACAACCGAATAGTCCTTTGTGCCTCATGTTTTCACTGGAAATGAACAGCGACCTAAAGCAGGCCTTTAATGGCAGGTTGAGATAAGAATGAATGACCTTGAAGTAGATTGGGGCCCATGAGCCAATCTGCTCCATGTGACATCAGTCTGGGGGCAGGTGAGAGAGACAGCTGGACGATTACATCCAGGCGTGGCTGTGGTTGTGCTTTTGGACGCGAGTGCAATTCACACTGTCAACGAGAGGTCGTATCAGTCTGTCTCCGGCCCTATAGTGACTTACCAGACCCATCATTCCTGTGGATGTCTCACATTTCGTTCAGTCCCTTGTTATTAAAGGTCAGCCTGCCTCTCTTATTGTGTTTGCTTCTCGCATCCCTATGCTCCCCCTGTTGGCTTTCTCATTCTATTTTAAACATCACATATAAAGACAAATATACTCATACATAGCTTGTGAAGCGCAGCCACTTCGCTGACTTGTTTATTCAATCATTCCTGAATGATTTAGCTTCACACCGAGGTATCAGACTTCAAATATTTATTTAGAGAACTATATCCATTGCAATTCATGCCCTGGAAGCAAAATATGAGTTTAATATTTGATTGTGATCTTCCTTCACTTCAAAAGAAGGTTCAGGTGAAAAGCCTACCTGTTGGAAAATATTTTTTTTTACTTTCTGTTTCCACTTTTCCATTTAAATGGAAGGTCATTGATTATTATCTTTTCAAACAAGGACCTTGATTAGTGAGAGTCTCCCAGTTGAACGCTTGATTGAATGGATTTTCTGTGCCCATTCAAAATACTGTAATTTGCTGTGAGATGATATTGAAGTTGAAAACATAACATGAGATTCTGTCAATACAAACCCATTTCAGTCAATAAACATGTAATGTAATGCAGCGATGCTGGACAAAAGGATAAGACAAAGTAGTAGTTAATCTTAAGCATCTCTACTTCAAGAATGTAGTCCTATCCATTTGTTTTTCTCTCTCAGTAAAGTGGCAATTTTCCAGATCACTGTTTCAATAGACAGTTTCTAAAGGCATGGCTGATGTTTCAATGTTATCTCTTCTGTCCTACAGCCTATCATCCAGCGGACTTTCTCAGAGCTCAGTTGGTGTCTAATTGTCATGTATATTTCTCAAGGCCTGGCTTGTGGAGACAGACAGGTTATACACAATCACTTTGCAGGAGCAAATGAGATCTATTTGGTCACCATGACAATACTTCTCAGTGGTGTCTGCCATAAGGCCTTAGCCAAGGATATACTCTCACACACATAGTTGAATCCCCCTGTCAGTCAGGCAATAGACAACAAACCTAAAGAAAGAACACAGCATGACTGACTTTTGTTTATTGTCAGACTGACTGATTTTTTGCTTTTTGCTGCAACAATCAGTTGTCAAGTAGAACTCCTGCCAAGTTCAACCCGAAAATTATTTTTAGACATCCACCACTCTGTGTCCAACAAACAAACCAAGAAAATGTCTGAAACAGCAATGTTAAATTAAGTATTATTGATCCAACCTAAACCTAATAAAAATGGCAGGAAAGGATTTGTTTTCATTTCACATTATATTGGACATATTTCTTGATCAGATTGAATTCCAATAGCAGGTTATACCTTGCATAGGCCACTGAACAGAGCATCTTCATATAACAGCTCAATCACCATATTATAATAATTAATTGCAAACATTAGTCAAGTACACAAAACAAAGCAAAACTGTTTCTGAAAACCTAAAATCACATTTGATATCATGTCAGGCATTTGGTTAGTGTTTAAAAATGAGGGAGCGCTTAAAACAATATGGTTTTGCAGCAGCAGCATTGCGTCAGTTTCCACCGAAATTGTTATCACTGAAACGTGAACAGAAATGTGCACTGTACGTGTACACTTCCCCTGAGGAGAAACGCGCTGGTCTGATGGTTGCATCTGGGAACAATTCTCGGCAGCGGATATCCGCAGGCTTAGCTCTGAATAGAAGATATTGCATCAAAAGATGCTTCAAACCTCTCCGTAATTGTTCCCCATTCCCACCAGCGTCATCGCTACCCGCGCTGCCCTCTGAGGAGGCTGGCGGTTAATTAGGCTGATTGCCGATCTCTAAGCTCAAGGGCCACGAGCACTTAGAAAGATAAAACGATAAAACGAGGGAATCTCTGCTACTGGTAAATAATGTGCAGGATTGCCTATTTACATAGACAAAGTCCAGCTCTTCGGTGTCTCGCCAATTCATCTCCCAGTTGTAGTAGTGATACTGGTTGTGGTAGTGGTGGTGGTGTGTGTGTGTGTGGATGTGTGTGTGTCGGAGGGGGGGGGGGGGACTTAATGGGCCCTGGCCCTCTCTCTGGTCAGCTGTTGGGCTACAAACTGCATCTTCTGGACAGCGAGCTGTGTGTCCTCCTCGGAGATGCCCACGTGCCACACAGCCCTCACCGAACCGGCGACGTGCGGGAACATGAGTACCCGCACACCCTGGCCCAGCACCCGCTCCTCGTCCTCGGACACGGCCGCCGCCCGCGCGCACAGCTCCGCAGGGCTCACGCCCTCCGCACACACGCGGAAGCGCACAATGTTCGTCTCTACGGTAGCAAGGTCCACCTGGTAGACTGGAGAGTCACACTGCAGCAGGGCTGAGAGAAGTATAGGGAGTACACACACACACACACACACACACACACACACACACACACACAATTGATCACAGCTCTAAAACATTCACCACACAGTGTAGATATGTCATCAACTTTGGATTGATAGATTGATTAAATCAGTAATATCCACTTATTATTCCTGCAGAGAGCTGTATAATCAGCTTGGGCTTTAAGTTGATGATTTACTGTTATCCATTTCTGAATAGAAAGGAGAATAAGAGTAATGGCACTTGAGTGACATTGAAGTTTTTGCCATTTATCATTTTATTAGCCACAGTAACTTCTGTCACTTTAGGGCAGATTAATATCAATCTTTCCAGCATTAATTTAATATATTTGATTAATGCCATGGACTTTTTTGACTTATGAATCTGTCAAGACAACTTACTTTAATATAGATCAGAAGATACTGCCAGAACAAAACCGTTCCATAAGTATAGTTGTTATTACACTATTCCTTCCTGTAATGTTGTCCTTTATTTTTTCTTTTATATTTCTGTTTTTCCCCCATTCTCCCTGCCTCAGCTCTTTGATTTGGCATATCTGTGAGCATGAATTGGGTGGTCACCTTGTGCAAAGCTCCTGGCATTGCGGTGGTCCTCCTGCAGTCTACCCACCATGTCGGACAGTGCAAGCTTCCCAGCGGCTGCCAAGATGCCCGCCTGCCTCATTCCACCACCCAGAGCCTTGCGGGCACGCACCGCCTGTTTCACAAAATCCTGGGGTCCACCCAACATAGTGCCAACTGGTGCCCCCAGGCCCTGTCAACCAGAAAAGACCAACGGTGATTATGGGAGAGTAGGGTAGGTGGTCACACTTTTCAGTTTCAGTGTGTTTGGATCATCTCAATGATTTAGAAGCCATTTTCATCTTCAGTTTTTTAAGAGTAATGTTAATGTTTGATGTTCACTTTAAGTATTTGCTGATGTCAGCCAATGTCTCTGCCTGCAGCACAAATATGACAGGCAGCTGCTTTCAGGGGCTTATGATTTAAGGGAGTAAGAGTATTTATAAGGCATTGACATTTGCATCTGCACATGGCATTTCTGAACAATGGTCGCAAAGAAGCCATAACCCTATCGATCTAATTAAGGTCTGAGCCGAGGCCGAGGCATTTAGAAATGTTATCTGAACACTAAACTTGATTTTAAAATGTTGATTAGACAGTTCAAATATTTTCAAGTTTAACTGTGATGATTAGTTTGTCTTTTACTCTCTTAACTATTCACAATGACATTTTGGCCAAGGGGGCCAAGACGTGTGCATGCCATTCTAATAGCCTCTTCGGGTCTCTTCCATCTCATACACTGTATATTAATCTTTTACCGCTATTTTATCACAAATCACAATCACTAACAACTCTACTCTCTACTCCACTCTCTACTCTCTCATTACTAAAACCATTTCATTAGATGCATTATGTTAAAATATAATTTCCTACTGATGCTAAAAGGTTATGGAATTACTTTCTAGGATGAAATATTTGTGAAACTAACTACCATGGTGCCTAAAACTAAAACCCTCAAAGGAAAATGTTTCCAAAATTGAGATCTCACCTGTTCCTCTTAAATACCCTTCAGGAGAAATACGGAGCAATAAGACTAGATTGAGGAGTAAAAGAGTATTTTGAGACCTTAAGTTGAATTGAAATTGGACCTGGACTAAGATAATAGCCCTCCTGTTGCCTGAGCCAAGCATGCACTGTACAGACAATATGCAATCTTGAAAGGCAATTGACATTTAACTCCAAAAGTAATTTTCTTTAGTCTGGGTGAACCCAGAAGAACATGTTAGCAAATGTGCTAACATGTTCTTCTGGGTTCACCTAATTGCCTTTCAAGATTGCATATTGTCTGTACAGTGCTTGCTTGGCTATTGGAGGGCTATTATAGTCCAGGTCCAACACAGCACCCGCTTGCAGGCCTCCATGACTTCCTACCCATGTGCACTCAGCAGTCTGTGGTGTGCCGTGCTGTGTGAGAGGGGAGTGGCTAGTGTGGCAAAAGCCAATGTGTGCTTCTCTCAACAATGTATTTTACATTTCTTATCCAAATGTCAAATAGCACTGCACTCACTCATGACACCTGCCCAGTTGAAAATGAGTTGGACGAACGGTTCAAGAATTGTGCAAATAACAGAAAAACACACACCCACAAATACACAGACTGATAGACGTTCCCGTCATTAATACATAAATTGATATAAAGCATTCCTCTTTACAATAGCTGTTCCCAAATAATCAGAATGTTGAAATGATAGCAAATTTCTACATTGTCTCCAAATTTGGGCTGACATTCTAATGTAATTACAGCCCAAAATAACAAATTTGCTTTCCATATAAATCATTCAAAAGTTTAGTTTCACTGCTGGTTATGCTCCTTGACCATTTTCTTCTTATTGGGTTTGCTCTTACATAATTACAGTGACATTGGATCAATACATCTACTAAGCCTTGAGCTATCCACAAAGCACTCATAGGGCCGACAATGGTGACACAATGTTTTCTGAGCCCAGAGAAGTCAATTTGCAGATCAATATGCAGACATTGATTGCATATTGTGCTGTTTTCTGGTAGGCCATTTTGAAGATAAACGCCATTATTTTATGTCAACATATTGACTGAATTCTTAGTTCACTCAAGTCAAGGAAACTTGAAATTGAAAAAAAAAAACAAGCTGGCAAGATACCAACACTCGGCTGGGACAAAACCAGCAGACTAATTTACATGCTAATACAAACAATAGTGGTTATTAAAATGCTAATGTGCAATGCTGCTGTGTACTTTAGTGGACTACGTGTACCGGCGATCAATCTGAGGCTGCGGCTGGAAGACCTCCGAGGAGAGGTGTGTGAGGCTCTACAGAATGCTAATAATGTCACCGAGGTGCAGCATGGGCGACCAGGGAGCCACCTCACTCTCACCGCTGCAGAGGAGAGGGAGCTGGTGCTAATGTGCCTCCACAAGCATTAATATTAGATGAGACATTTCTGAGCAAATTGTTCCCACTCCATGCACGAGCCCTGGGACCCTGTGAGTCTCGCATCTTTTCAATCTAAATCTTTGATGAGGTGTGTGTCATGAGGAACATGAAGTTAAAATATGACATCATTGTGCAAATAGTTGGTTAATATTGGGAATCTTATGCACAGCCTGAGCAGTGAAGGGGCTCACTGTGGTCAAGGGCTCTTCATGATATATCAGAGAGAGTAAAAGTACTTACTTGCTTTGTAAACTGATAGAGAGATGGCCTTTTAGAAGTAATGCATGACTTTTGTATTGCTTTAGTCAGTGTCTCCAAAATAGTAGCAACAGACCTACAGTGCTCTGTAATTGGTTTTAGCAAACCCGGGGCTGAACACAGTCAGACAGTGAGAGCTGATTTCACAGATGAGTGATAAATCAAACCCTTTCCACTAAACTTGCACTTTCTTCTACAGCAAAGCCATTAAAATGAAATGTGGTGTGCTGATGAATGCATACAGAGTATTCTACAGCCGTTGGCTGTTAGAAGCAGTTAACTGTTTCAAGTGTGAAGAATGGTGATCTTTTTGTGGAATTCATTCATGTATGAGGAGAATATTGCTTATCAAGTGGAATATTACAGCTGGTAGTGAATGGTGTATATCAGTAGCGTATGTAATGCTTTTACAGTCATTTTGTTCTGGCTTTGTACCTTCAGCATAATTGATTATGTGCTCACAGTAAACTATAGAAACCATACATATTTGATATCTTGATATCTGTCCATTCACTCATACCCATGCATTCACATGAACGGAATATGTTTAAGTTCAGATGTACAACTGTTGCGGTGCCATGAGTACCTTGGACAGGCAGACGCTAACTGTGTGGCAGTGCTGCAGGATGGCGGATGGTGGAACGCCCAGGGTGACCGCCGCATTCATCACACGAGCCCCGTCCATGTGCACCATCAGGCCATACTTGTCCGCGAGAGACCGCAACTAAACACAGAAACATCCAACACACACACACATCGATCATGTTCACAGCATTTTTGCACACACTGTAACATCCACATTAACAATAATGCACTAATTGTGCTTTGTGTGTATTTCAGCTGCTGCAGTGCATACAGTAAGCAAATTCATCACATGCATAACATTACATGTTTACACATTAGTCATAGGAAAACATAAACTAACCATCACAGTCACAAGACACATAAGGTTTGGGACTGAAATATTAAATCCTATTAGATGAAATAAATTTTTGGTGCTATCTGTTTCTGAGGGAGCCTCCGTGTGCTTTCTTCAATCAATCAATTGAAGAGCCATCAATCAGGAGCTGGTAGGAGGGCAATTAGCATGAACGCATTCACATATTTGCCCCCCAGAGATAAACAGTTACCACATGAATATCAACTGACAGAGAAGGCAGGAGGGAGACATACAGTAACACTAATCGCTCATCTCACTTTCTTGTTTGCTTTCAATTACGATCACCTGATTTTCTGCCATCTGCTTTCATCTTTTCCACCCAAAGTGGCACATGATTGGCACTATCTTCACACTACCACAAACACATCACAACAGGAGAAAGTGCTGGAGAAGACGCATGTAGAAATCAACAGCCTGCTCTCTCTGCACAGGAGCCCTTTAACGGACCTGACCCAGACTGACCAGACTGAGTGTTCTCTGTCATTGCCCCTAGGCTCTGGCACAACCTCCCCCTCCCCCAAATCAGGTCCAGCTTCACCATTGCCAGTTTGCCAGTATTGCCCATCTTTTTACTCTTTTTGCTTTTACCCACAATTTCTGCTTTATCGTCCATTATCACTATAGCTACTCCTTTTATTTAGTTTTACTTGTATTTATTTATTTCTTACATGTTTTCTTGTCTCACTTCTCTTTACTGTTACATGTTTTATCCCTTTAGCCTTACAATTTTGTTTTATTTTGTCTTGTGTTTTTGAGTCTCTATATCTTTGTTCTCAGTCCTAATCTTTTCGCTGGGAAGCACCTTGGGTCAACTGCTGTTGTTTGCTAAATGTGCTATAGGAAGAAAAGTGGCTTGACCTGACTGACCCCATGGTTCCCAACAGACTCTGCTGAGAGAGGAGCCCTTGGCCTGCTTACCTCCTTCAGGAAGGCCAGGGGCAGCACGCGGCCCCCCTGGATGTTGTGCGTGTTCTCCACACACACTAGGCGGGAGCGCGGGTAGTGCGCGTCCGGGTAGCCGTGGCGGATCTTGGACTCCAGCTGGTCCAGGTCAAAGGTACCGTCCGCAAAGTTGGTCACGGTTGTGGAGTGGACCCCAGCAAGCTGTGGGCAGACCCAGAGACCAGTGAGACGGAAAGGTTGGTGATTACACCTGAGCCGTGTGATCCATGAGCCAAAGGACAACATCCACAGTGGTCAGCAGACAGAAGTACCGGACAGTGACCTGGTCAACATATCTTGGAGCTACAGGTAGGAATATGCCTAGAATTGGCTGAGGCATTTTAAGATACACATACATATACACAATCATATATAAGCCATCGACTAAATAGCCAGGGTCCCTAGCATCAATGAACGACACAAGATGCCATGATAACAGAGCTAATCAGAAGGTCACATGCACATACTGTTACATCCCTTCAAATCTCGACAGAATGCTTACATTTTTTCATGGAAACACAATCCATCAATACTTAATCTTAAAATATTGAGTAACTATGGCTTGCAAGTCAAATACTGCATCTTAAAATCCATCAGATTAAAATACCGCCATTGCATTAAAATATTGCAAGGTCCTACAGTAACATCAGGTTATTACACATGATTGCATCACTGTTGAATACAAGCTATATAAACTGCAGCCACATTGCAGCTGAAGCTAACCGAAGGCTGCCATTAGATGCCAAGCATGGCATTCTAACCCACTAAAAATGAGCATCCAATACTTGCTATGCATCCTCCTATTATATGTGGGGACTGCAGTGTAATGATGTAACTATAATGAGAAGGCCCATTTAGTTTTTAAGTGCAGTTAAATGTAGTCCTAAGAAAACTGTAATGCATGTCTACTGTACCTTACTGAAAAATGGCCAGAACTGTTGCCCATGGAACCAACTGAATACATTGAAATGATAGAAGGCATATGTGTGAGAAGCTAATGCATGTGGGATGGTACTGAGGAGAAAATATGCCAGGGGTATAAAGTTGAATCTATTTTGCGCCCCCTTAATTACCACCGTGCACTGGCAACAAACTGGCATTACTCTGCACTGCAGGACTCTTTCATGTTTTATGCCATATGTTATAATTTCAGCTCATTTCATCCTTCATCAATCTGCAGCCAATGCCCCATTATGATAAAGCAAACACATTTTATTGAAGTGATTTCCTTTTTTCTAGTTTGAATGGAAAACGGAAATATCACGCTGACATAAGCATTCAGACACTTTCATATGACACTTGAATGCATCCCATGTCTCTTGACCACTGCTGAGATGTTTATACACCTTGAGTGTGTGGCTGCACTGAAAGCCCACGTCGCCCTCAACATTATCCTGAAGCTGGCTGCCCATCCATCCTGTATGTGGGCTTTATAGAAGATATAGAACACAGGAAAGCCTGCTTGGGGCAGACGAAAAACCTCGAGAAACGGAGATCTAATCCAACAAATTGGAGCTCTCCTTCAAGGAAAACCAGAGCCCAGAGTTGCTCCACAACTCAGAGTGGGTTTCCAACAGGACAATGACCCCAAGCACACACAATGCAGGGGTGGCTTTAAGGACAACTCTGTGAATGTCCTTGACTGGCCCTGCTACAGACCTGAAAATGACTGTCCCCAACCAATCTGAAAGAGCTTGAGAGGATCTGCAGAGGCAGTGTGGCAAAAAATCCCCAAATCCAGGTGTGTAAAGCTTGCTGGATCATATACTGTACCTGAAGGCTCAAGGCTGCAATATTGCTGCCTAGGGTCCTTTGAATGAGTACTGAGTGCAGGGCCTGAATACTTAAGTCAGTGACATTTTTCAGTTTCTCTTTTCAATAGTCAGTCTCCCTTCAGTCAGTTTCCCCTTTCAATAGTATTGCAAGAGAACTCTAAAATCCTGGTTTTGCCTTGTCATAATCTATGGCGTGTAAATTGATGAAGGGAAAATGTAATTAAATGGGTTTTTTTTGTTTAGCACAAGGCTTAGATACTGTAGGCAAGTAGGTTAGCATGTTTGTGGTGGACTGTAAGTACTGTAAGTGCAGTAGGTAGTGAAACAGACCAGAAAAAGTGTGTTTGGCACTAATGATTGTCACTCCTGGGTGAACAGGTCAAAGATATCTCACCGTTGCGCTGCCTCCCTGCTCATAGATGTGCAGGTGAGACAGGTCCCCCACGATCATCTCATCGCCTCTCTCTCGACAGTGAACCATGACTGTAATGCACAGAAAAACAAATTAGACCTTCACATCTCTCTCACACTCTCTCTCACACAAACACAAACACACACACACACACACACACACACACACACACACACACACACACACACACACACACACACACACACACACACACACACACACACACACACACACACACACACACACGAGGAGCCGGTCCCTTTACCTGCTATCAGATTGCTCATAGTTCCAGTAGGACAGAAGAGGGCTGACTCCATACCAAAGAGCTCTGCCGCCTGCCTCTGTAGCTCTGTGAAGATAATTACAAGACAGTTTTCACATTTCCATCGTGCTCTAGGTTGCATTGATTTCAGGAAAAAGTCTAGGACTTTACTTTTAGGCCCAAGTTATCCAATAATCTAACATTTGTAGCGGGTCGCCCTCCACTGGCCGTGAAATGTAATGGCAAAGTTCACAACACATATGTCAAAAGTTCCATCAGCCATAGCAGAAATGTCACTTAACCAATTCATCCTTTCTGTTGCATGCATACATCTGAATAAATCTAAAGTTGCCGTTCAATGTGCTTTGCACAGACTGATTGACTTATTGCAAAACTAGCATGATAGCAGCAACATGTCGGCTGCATTCCAGTACACTGTAACACTGTTGAAAACTATCACTCAGTTTCAGACCGTTGACAGTAGGGTCTTCGCCAAATACATCGTCCCCAACCTTGGCCTCTGACATGGCGCGTCGCATCAGCGGTCCAGGTTTTGTGACGGTATCGCTCCGTAGATCTATGGTCCGGGCAGATTCTGCCTGATACCCAGTAGCGGGTTTTCCAGATTCATAATAACACCTTACTAAGTGTGTTACTCCAGCTTGATGATGGCGATGTTTGAATGGGTTCACGCGGCGACTTAGATAGTGCAGGAATGAACGAGTAGGTGTCGATAAGGCCGTGGACGTCATATTTTAGGTGAGAAAAGAAATAACGTGACTAGCACCTGCGTTGTTGTTTCATGTAGACTTTGGTTTACCAGTTGTGTGTTCGGTAATCATTCATTTCAGGCCGTTCTTGCTTAAGGCTTGGGTAATGGAACACGCATAATCGATTCAGTCACATTTTGGTTGTCCGAACTCCGAAGTTTAGCCTAGGCCTAGGACTTCTTGATTAAAAAAACAAAAATCCTATGTTCTATTTAAAGTTATATATTGAATTATGTGTAAGCTATAACTGCTGGCCCAGGTTATTATTAACACGCAGCTTTGGTGTAGATAACCTTGAACGTATTTTATCCTAATATTTACCTGGCCTATCTAACTTTAGTCTACTATAATAAAGTGTCATACACGGCCTATCACACTTTTAACAGAGTTAACAGAACAGAGTTTTACAATCATGTGGCCAGATCTTATAACCCAACTGTGTGCTTGCGTGCAGTTCACAGCTCTTCCACAAGATGGCATTCTATTTCAAGTCAACAGTCAAAGTCAGGTTTGGTTTTAACCAATGATTGTACTTTTACAGTCATGATTTCAACACGAATTCATAGTTTATGGCTACTTTTTATAGGCTTTTTAAAATCACCAAGGCTTAGGGGTTTTACTTCTTCCTGCCAGGGCTTTTAAAAAAGCAACATTTGGTCTGGGAATGACCTATTATGTCTAGCCTATGTGCAATATTATTAAGGCATTTTTTAGAATTTGAATGACTTTTAACAGTGCTTTGCATAAACGATTTGCATATTGCTGATGTTGCACAATTTCTAGATGCTGTAAAGCTACAGCAGTTTACAGAATGTGTTGTAAAAAACGATAATTTATCTGTAGCCTACAGGGTTCAAGTAATTCTGTGCAGAGGTGCAAAACGGGGTGTGTGGGAAGAATAGGTGAAAAAGAGGGTTAACTGAAATTTTTAGGTTGTTGTTTTAAACTCAAACATTAGTCAAAGTCCATAGCTCATCTCAGCATTTAATACTCCCACACTCTTGCAACAAACATACTCTGTATTTTCTCTCTTGCACAAACACACACACACACACACACACACACACACACACACACACACACACACACACACACACACACACACACACACACACACACATTCATTTATAGATGTTAAGTTTATAGCAGCAGCAGGTGGGTGCGTGTGGGCACAGCACTCAGACGGTAAGACCCCTTCTGACGGTGAGCCACACTGATGTCATTTTGGGCTGGCACTGTTGGTTTCCAGGCTACAGCGGGCTAGCTGCAGAGTGTGCCCTGCATCTAATAAAAACCTGTGTGTGTAGTAGTGTCTGCGTGTGCACGCGCGCGTGCGTGTGTGTGTGTGTGTGTGTGTCAGTTAGAGCTGTGAAACAGCTGCTCAGCCTTCCAGTAAAAGGCTGTGCGTGTGTGTGGCATGGATGGGGGCGGGGGCCTGGGCATTGGTGTAGGGTGTGTCCATTTTCA